>NC_071090.1:7819675-8119675 GCF_027358695.1 Spea bombifrons
TCTGAAGGGTAAGACCAGTTTATAAATGTGTTTGAAATCTATGGTTAAAAGGAAGTGTAATAGATTTTAAAAAATGACAGTGTTTGGGTATAAATTTGAAATTGACGACACCGATAATTCTGTTTTACTGATCAATCCGACAAACTCCTGTTATAACCAAAGCAGACTGAACTCAGAAGACGTGCAAGAAGTATATCCCACCTAAAAAGTCCAGCAATTACATTACAATTACATCAGATAATATTTATTTATATAGCGCCAGCAGATGCTGTGGCGCTGTTACAATAGGGAACCCTAAAACTACTTAATAACGTTTACAATCAAAACGCAAGAGCTGAACTCCGGGGCCTACCAATAAATCTAATCAACTTGTTACCTACTTGGTTCCTTCACATTTCTGGCTCCATAAATAACACAAAAACACTTCAAGACTACAACATATATATAGTTCTCAGCCTTCAGGATCTTCCCCTTAGATAAGGTTGGACAGATATCCTGGATTTCCGAGGACAGTCCCTATAGAGGCCTTTCTCCCTGGTTTGCTACTTGTCCATAGAATTGTCCTCTAAAGTTTGTGTCTTTGGGTACATTGGAAAGATAAAAGCAATTTTAACTTAGGTAATGACGTATAATAATATTAATATTAATATTTTTTTTTAATACTACCCTAAAAAATAGCATCGCTGATACTGGATGTGAATTCGTTATTTGTATTATTCGTTTAGACAAAACAAGTTCACTTCTGATGATACTTCATTTATTAGGGATACTTTGCATTCCACCAAATTCGAATGGTCGAAAAATATTCGAAAATGCATCTTTACCTAAAACCTGTTGGAATCATAGAAAGCATTAAAAAAAGCCCATTTTTATATTTTTAAAGTCTTGGATCCCAGGCAACTGGTAATATGGTGCAGACCTGCCAATGGGCATGCAATCTAGCTATGGTGCTAGAGAAGTTAGGACGAGTCTTGAAAGTCAGCAGACGTTGACGCACAAAGCAAACCAAGCCTCAGTCACCCAAGACTGTGTCTTAACCCCTTAAGGACAATGGGCGGTCCCGAAACGCATTGAAAACAATGCATTTTGAGCCCGTACATGTACGGGCTTTGTCATTAAGGGGTTAACTATCTCTTGTGTGTCTGATGCCTACTGTGTATACAAGAAACGACGCTTAGAACTAGGTAGATCGCATACTATGTCAACTGCAACATCTATGAGAACCTTTCACTCAATACCTAAACAACGAGCCAATTAAGAATATGTACATGTTTGACGTGTTGCAAAGCTATGAAGTGGGGAAGGCTTGAACGTCGCCTGAAATTCCTCCTGAGATTCGAATAGAACTGATTTACGAACTATTCCACATCTTGAACCAGCCTTGTTGAATAAAGAAAACAGGTGCTACTGTAGGTCACGCAAACAACGGCCCATTTGGTTGGGACTCCCACCCAGGCAGAAGGTTAGCAGTCTTAAAGAATATATTTAAAGGCGTTGTGTTGATTTAACATCATGATAAATGTGGGTCACATTTGTGAAGGTCTCCAAGATCAAAGGGAACGTCTAGCAGGTGCTAAAGCAGTTTCTCTGGCAAGTCTACTTATTTTGGGTATCTTAATGGAATTGTTTTCCCAAGGCCCCCTAAAATGATTGGGCAGAGATAAGATATACCATTTACATTAAGGCATTAACACAAAGTTTTAGGATTCATTTGGACTTAACAAGGTATTTGGCAGTGAAGATTTATCATCATTGAAGAGCTTAGCTGAAAATATGGGGTCATGTTGTCATTATCAAATATGTTTCAGGGGCATCATGGCCAACAGAAGTCTACGTGAAGCCCACTCGTTTCCATATAATTACTGAATGCCACAATACACGTCATGTCCATTCCTGGGAATTCTTATGGTTTGTCCTTGATTTAGGATTTTTGCTCCAACCTCGGGGTGAGGGGGCAGATTGTCAGGGTCACACAGCCTGAAGCTGACTCATTCATATTCTACATTGATCTGATGATAGCTAAGACTCCTCATTAGTGCTTTTGCTACCAGTATGTTATGGTTGATATTCCTGTTTGAATGCATGTTATTCTATTAAGTGTATCTTTAAGGATGAGGATCGGTATTAGAGTCATTGGATGAGTCGCTAAGAAGAATCTGCACGACGGGCCGTTAAAGGATTAATATTTAAAGCGTCTCAGGGTTATTTCTTCATAAATCCCCTCCATAGGTTCAAATGTTCAGCTGCATTCCAAACCCTCTTTTCGGTAAAGAAACCCTGTTGTACACAGGATGCTCCATGATGCAGATATGCCCCTTTTCAAAATCACAATTTGGGATTAAAATTTATATATTTCACTTAATGTTCTTAATGTTTTAAATTCTATTACGTTCTGGTTGTTGTGTTACAAATATTAACTTTGTTTTTTTTGTGTTTTTTTTTCTATTTTTCCATCATAAAGCACGGAGGTAAGTGGAGCATTAGTTCACGCTTAATCAAATAAAACCAGAGGTATGACTGCACAAATATCTAATTTTTTTTAATTTTTTTTTCCATTCTAGAGAAAATCTAAAATACCAGCTTCTAGAAAGCTTCTTTTAAAGGTAGGTTGATAACAAAAATATCCACCCTAACAAATGCAGAGTGGTATTTAAAAAAAAAAAGAAAAAAAAAAGTGTTGGATTATTAGAATAGAAATTTACATATTTGAAAATTAGGTGCATTTTAGAACTATTTAAGTAAAGTTGGTAATTATAAATAAATATGAATATAATTGGATAGATTACATTTGATTTACAAATACAAATTCTTTCTTAAAATGTTGATTGAACTCCACCTAAAATGTTTTTTTTTGTGTGTTTTTTTTAAACAATGGTTGCTTGAATCCAAACAACTTTCACAAATAAAAGTTACGTTAATTACCATTTATCAGTGTTGAGAACAAGTAGAGTAACAAAATTGCCCTTTGGCCTATATTAAATTCAAAAGTCTGGGTTATGATCTCAAAGGCGATTGGCTGTTTGGTTGGATAACATATTTCAAGTTTGCAGGTTTCTGGGGTTTTTCGAGTAAGAAGGGCTGAGCTTAATTTATTGGGTGAAGACACTTCAAAGAAACCTCACTTATTTAACTATCCAATATACAGGGCCATCCAAGCTCTCCTTGTAGCAGAAGACCACTGTTGGTGGCTCTTCATCATGTATGGGGACGTGATGGAGTTGAAACCACAATTCTCCTGCAAACTCTCCTGTCAAAACCCACTTTAGCAAATAAATCCCATTGTTCATGGAACCTAATTGCACATGGAACCTGAGTGAGTGTTCAAGGAACCCAATCCTTCTGAGCTTGCCTTGGGATAACAAGGCCCTTTGTTATCTTAATCCATATAATACTTACCAATAAGCTTTGATGTCTCTTAATTTATAAAACTGTATTTGTAAACAACAGTCCTGTGAACATAGAATCTTTAATTATGACCAGTTACAAAACTGTCCTAGAAATATTTAGACAGGTCTATATCTGGTGGGATCCATGTTTTCTTCATTCCCACAGAGATGAGTTACACAATATTACCACCCATCTGCTATTCACTGAAGGGGTATATATGATATTTTGGTAAATGTCTGAATTTACTACTTAAATTTGTATTTGCTTTTTGGACCATAAAATTAGACACTGTTCGTATAAGAACAGTGTCATAATAACCTTAAAAAGGTTAACCTCTTGTTAACAATTGATGTGCTAGGCAAGAGTTAAAATACTAGCATTTGAAATACCCTGGGGTGTCTAGTTTTCAAAAATATGTGGTTTGATAGAGGTAAATTGAACTGACCGGCTCCAAAGATGTCCCAAATAGAACACCGGGGGAGAATGACCAGTTTTGAAAAAAAAAAATGGTTTTAAAAATACTTTTACCTACTGCCCTTTAACTTGCAAAAAAGCAAAAACGTAAAAACATTTGGTATTGCTAAACTCAGGACAAATAGAATCTATTTAGTGGGTTTTTTCATTAGCTTTTGTAGATGAGTAAAATATTTTTCAAATAAATAAGAAAAAGTGCGTTTTTTTTATTTTTCAGCATATTTTATACTTTTTTAATAGTAAATTAGGAAAAAAAAACATTTTAAAAAAGGTAGTTTACGAGAAATTAAGTGATTAGAACTAAAACATTAACAAAGATCATTCTTCTATAGTCCAAACATGTAAAGGTGTAAAATTCTGTTCAGCGATTTCTTTATTTTGAATGATATGTTTGAGCAGAAGAAATATGACAGTGGCTTAAGGGCGGATTAAAACACCACATCAGTTCTGCTTTCAACCCCTGACGGGTTAGCGGGCGTAATCATGATAACGCCCCTTTTCACAAAAATACCTGAAATAAGAATTCCTTTTATGGGCACCTGTCACTTTAAGACATTTATGCAGACTGAATAATATAACCCGTTTCATCCGCTGTATAAAGATGACAGGGTGACTGCGCACTAATTAATCAAAAAGTTCTACTGTCTTACTATACATTTTTTTGTTTTGCATGGACTGAAATGCATGCATTGCTCTTTAATGTCTCATTGCCCCGCCCCCTGTCTGTTCCAGCGTAAGCAGGATGTGTTCTTAAGTATGCTGCCCACATAAGCACCCTTACCCCTGTAAATATTATTTATAGCTATAGATTAGTGAATTATGAGTGCTTTCTGCCACATCTTAAGGTACATTATAGCCCTTCGATTTTCCTGTGTTGTTGTGTGTTTTAATTTTATTTTTAACTCAGACTTTTTTTTCGTTTGCCCTTCTGATACGTGTCCTTGTGAATTTTTGGAGTGCCTCGCCTGCAACACAAGTCAGCTGTCTGCAGCTGTGAAATGACTCTAGTGTTCCCACGTCCCCGAGGCACGGTCTACTTAATTTGTATCTAATGCAGGAGACACGAGTAGTAGATTCCGTAGATAACATTGCAGCTTAAAGGGCTTTTGTGTTTTAAGCTTCACTTTAATAATAATAATTAATTAAATAATATTAATAATATCCTAAGATAAACATTTCCCATAGTATTCAATAGAATTAGATACTAGTAAGTACTTGAGTTCCTTTCCAGTCTTCAATTCTGCAGATTCTAATCAACAAGGGCGTTTGTTCTTCTTATATGAATGGCCATGGCATATTTGTGTATTTGTAAGATGTTACGTATGACATCATAGCATGTGCTTGGTTATCACTAGACTTGGGCGCTGGCAGAAAGTACATATTCGTTTTCGTCAAGCTGCGCCCATGGCCATCTTCGTATTCGACAAAATTCGTCCAACATTTTTTCTTTCTCGGAAATCCCATTGTCTGTCCGGGTTGCCATGGAAACGTGAAATAGAAGAAGTTGAACTAAAATGGCGAGGTCCTGCTCTTCTTAGTGTAGTTAACATGGCGGCCATGGCGAAGAAGGAATGACCGAAGATTTTCGTATTGCGCACATTCATTTTGTTTTGTCCAATGTTGCATTTGTTTGTTTGTCATACAGACAAATTCGACACGAAAATGCATTAGTACGAAAACAAAAATATGAAGGAAAGATATTTGTTCAAATAGGGACACAGTAAATCACAAAACCACCAAAAAATAAGATCTCAGAGACCTCCTAATTTTTTTTTACTATTTAGGAAAGCTGTCACCATTTCATATGTAATCTTATATTGGCAGACTCTTATGCTCGCAAAAGCAAGTGAAGATCTGGAACAGGAGAAGAAAGAAGCCGAGGAAGAGAAAATTAGAACTCTTTCACAAAATGTTCCTCCTTTGCAGTTCAGTGGCCTTTCCCTAAAGGAGATGCAGGTAATAATTGTTTTGGACATGCTATCTTAATGATTGACAGCTGGTGATTAACACAACCTTTACCGGTAATGACCCAGAGGTGGCTATTATTGACTGTACCGGACACTAACTAGGATATTTGAGTATCCACTAGTAAACTTAGCAGTTGGGCTCAGTTTTCAGCAAATATATGGGACAATATTAACCCTTTCATACAAGAGAGGGCTGGTACCTTCTGGCCCATAGGGCAGGCAAAGTCAAGTGGCCCAATCAGGTACTTGTGCCCCCTGGCAACTCGCACGATCACTGGCACATACATTTAAACACTCTCACACATACACACTCATGCTAACACACATTCCCTCTCACACACACTTTCGCAAACACACACATTCATGCTCACACACAGAGTTATATATAAACATTCCAGCTCATACACACTTACACATTCATGCTCACAAACACACTTACACACACTTTTTTATATACACTCACTCTACCATACATACATACATACTGACTCCCTACCCCTTTCTCACCCCCTTACCTCCAGCCACAGCTTTTAAGGGAGAAGCCTTGCTTTTATCACAGGGTCACATAACTTTGAGTTATATGACCCCACTGCGTTTCCAGCTCTCCGGGCCAGTCTAGAATTCTTTTTAAACCCGTCCTTTGTGACCGGCCTTGGGAGGGCAAATGCTTTAATGCTCTCCAGGCCAGCTCACCCCTGCTTTCATAATTGTCAAAAAAACATGAAAATTAATGGGAGTTACAGTACAATCCAACAAAACTATTATTTTTCTTACCTGCAATATATACTATTTTAAAACTGAAGTACTTTAATTGCTGTTTTTCTAAAAGTATTTGCCTCTAAATAAGCGAACATTGGCAAACGGTTTTCTCGTCTTGTCCCTTTGTCTTTAGGAATTATGCACAAAACTTCATAAGCAAATTGATATCGTAGACGAAGAACGTTATAATATTGAAGTCAAAGTGAAAAAGAATGATCTAGAGGTAATGTATTTCAGTGTGAGATACTAAATCTAAATATATTGTAATTAAGAATAAAACTTTTCATTTTAACTTCTTGGGGAAGACATATTGAGAGTTACGTACATAAATTAGTGGATTTTAAAAGGCTGCCTTGTCACCATAGCAACCAATGAACTAGTCGGGTTTCACCAGAATTAAATAAGGAATTACTGCAAAAAGCTGTTTTTTATTATTTAATAAAATATGTTTTTAAGTCTTCAGAGGAAATGTGAAACGGATAACTGGATCTGTTTACTGTTTATATCTTTTTTGTTACAGTGTGATCTTCCCTTTTTGTCAGTATTAGTAGATAAAAATGACTCTTTTGTCTGGAAATTTTAATCAGTAGGTTGTCATGGTTGGATGTAAATGCATTTCATCAAGTATCATCCTCAATTCTTCCAGATCGAAAGCTTAAATCAGAAGATTTTTGACCTCAAAGGAAAGTTCAAACGCCCCACTTTACGCAGAGTCCGTATTTCGGCGGACGCCATGCTTAAAGCTCTGCTGGGGTCCACCCACAAGGTTTCTATGGACTTTAAAGCCAACCTGAAATCAGTGAAAAAGGAAGATGAAAAGGTAATGGATAGCTGGTGACCCTCGGCCATACGATACGCTGTTATTAGTTTTTTTTTTACTCATTTGGGTTTATGAATAGCAGAAGCTTATTTGGCATTGGCCTTCAATGTGGAGTCAAGGAGATGCAACCATAACTCTCCTTCAAACTCGCTTGGTAAATCTCTCTTTACTGCATAAACCCCTAGACTTTGTATGTTTAGTTAACTTAGGGGAGAGGATTAAGAATGCTAAACAAGTTGGGGTAAATTCACCAAAGGAAGGGTTGTCAGGAGAGATTGAAGGAGAAGTGTGGTACCAGCACCAGGAACAAGGGCTGGTCTGGCCCTGCAAAATGCATAATTCAGTGGGTGAGGAGACTTTGAAGAACTCTCACTGATATAAAGACACATTATACATGGCCACCAACTCTTCCTATAGCGGAAGCTTGACGGGGTTGGACCTTCATAGCGTAATACAAAGTCAAGGACTTCAACAGCAACTCTCCTACAGACTTTCCTGACCCCTCTCCATTTGGGAAAGAGAATCCACTGTTTTATAAAGTCATTACTGTGAAGGGTAGTCAAGATGTTTAAGGTCGGTTTATGAAGGTATACAACCTGTTAAAAACAAGATAATATGGGGACTAAAGAAGAACAAGATTGGTTCTACAATGTTTTCATTGCTAGCTCTAACAGCTTGGTGCCCAATAGGTCAGCTGTGCCACGGTTCAAAGGATTAAACCATACATCAATTTATAGTCCCTTTTATAATTACTGACATTTATTTTTGAAAGATCAAGAATTACTAGTTTGCGTTTGTTTTTTTTTTAAATAAAATCTTTAAGACGCAAGTTTGTTGTTTTGTGTGCAGGAAAAAGCTGTTGAGGTCACTGACTGGCGTAAGAACATCGAAGCCATGTCTGGTATGGAGGGCAGGAAGAAGAAGTTTGACACCAGTAACGTATAATCAGGTAATCACAAAATGTTACTCCTGTGTCGGGAATGTACAATGTGGAGGTTTTCATATCAACCAATTTGCTTATGAAAGTCCTGGAAATGTAAGCTATTATTTACTGTACACCAGGATATACAGGGCAGTGTTTCTCATCTGTGGCCACCTGCTTGAACCCTCTCATTCTGGTCAGGGAAAGAAACAAGACCCTCTTTTAGTGACATAGGTGGCCAACAGAACATGGCTTTGTCTGTACAAGTGGCTAACATAACATGCAGCCACAGAAAAAGACCCACCTTTCTGATGCTGATACAAAGAGTCACAGGCTGAAAAGTGAGTCATGGGATCTCTAGATGTAATGTATGTTTTGATTTAGTGAGGAGGTGGTAGATAAGTGGAACAGACCTCCAGCATGAGGGGTAGAGTCTAATACAGGAAGGGACTTTAAAGATGCATGGGATAGGCAGCCTAGATGGGCTGAATTGCTCATACCTGCCATCATGTTTCTATCAGTTCTAGTTTTGTCATTCCCCTTGAATATATGGACTGTAAGACGCTCTGCATAAATTGATGGTGCTATAGAAAAAAAACATATTATTATTATTATTAATAGTAATAATAATAATAATAATAACAGATCAGATGAGGGAATGAGGCCTGAGGTCTGGCTGTATGTTATCATTGTTGCCCCTGTGTGGTTAGTTGTGGAACTGCAAGGACATTTTTTAAAACATTTTTCGCTCTCTTCTGGTCCTCTACTAGGGATAAAACAATGTTCTTGTTTTCTTTCCTTCATAAAGGAGAAGTACTTATTTAGACTGCAGTTCCACTTTAAGTGTCTGTTACAAATGTCTGAACATATCTGTTATCATGAGCTTTTAATAAGAGGATTAACTGGAACGCCTGGAGAGCTGGGGAAATGATAATGGACAATCAACACTTCTTTGATTAAAGCACTTTAACATTTATGTGTCTGCTCGACAAGCATACAAATGAATGGAGGGACGCCTTACCTCCCAAAGTAATAACTGCGTGCACCTTGATCAGTGCCAAACATGCTTTACGCGTTTCATCTGTTGGCTCATAACTCATAGATAGTTCATTTCAACTGGGATTATGAAATTATAAGATGGGATGATTCTAATAAAATTATAAGGTGACTCAAGACGAAAGTCCCGTTTATAGGTAAATATATTTCTTTGATCATTAAATACAGTGGTGATCTGAACCAGAGAAAAGGTTAAAAATACAAATACGTATTGCTTATTTTAATCTCTAAGCACCCGTTGGACAGCGCTGCGGAATATGGTGGCGCAATAAATAATAATAAACATTTGTTTGATTTACTAGTTTGAATACAGTCTTGAATTTGATAAAATGGATCTGTTTGATTAAGACCGAGACATTCTATTTTCTTACAAGGCTATACTGCCTTGTAAGAAAATAGAATGTCTCGGTCTTAGAGATTAGTGTTTTTGTAAAATAACAGAAAAATTTCACAGCTATGAAAAACTTTGTATTATGTCAAATATCCCATATTCAATATTTTTAAAGCTCGTAGTAGTAAAAATAATTATTATAATAAAAAACATTGTCCCCTTTCAGTAGAATAGCCTCTGTATTGAACGATCAACATGACATTGTATCGAATGATTAAACTAATATATTGCCCCTTCATTCCTTGTACAAAACAGGGCAAGACTTGTTTTTAATTGGACAGTACTAGTTATTATTATTATTTATTGTTTATATAGCACCATCATATTCCATAGCGCTGTACAATGGGTAACCAGGACATAACAAGTAGTATGTAACATTTAGACTTACAGAGCTTAGTTACGCATCCCCTTAATATCTCTTGCAAATCACACGTGTAATTAGTGTTCGGGGGTCTATGGCACATCTCTTAAAGGGTTAATAAAATCCACCCTTTATTTTCTAGCAATTTGCTAACATTTTGAGCAACTAAGCCTTAAAGCTGCCTGTGTCCTAAACAGTTAACGCATTCTACCTGGGTCTCTGAAGTCTGTTTTGTCATGATTAAGCAGACGTAATGTAATACTAATTAAGCTATTTGTAATACGGAATTATCCAGTTGGACGATTATTTTCCCCATATGCTTGGAAACTGATGAGTAACTTTTATATTTGTTACTCCGTTTAGATAACCGCTATGACGCAGCTTTTATGAATAATATGTTCTTTATTGTTCCAATGAAATTAGGTGGATATGTTTTAGCTCTGCAGTAAATCCTTACTGTAATGCCTTGAGGCAAACTATGGAAACAAACCAACAAAAAATAAAACTCCAATCTGCAGCGGATAGCAGCATATTCCAAATTAGCCATGTGTTGCACAGGAGCATGTTTATGTACTCTCATGCACCAGCGACACCTAGTGGTTGGAGGATGCAATGGCTATAATGGAAGTATATTACCTTACACTACTCAAAAGGTGCATTTAAGAGAGGATTAAGAGATAGGGAGGCAGATGGGGCATTTAGATTTTTTAAATGGTTACAGTCATGGGGATGGAGGCATAAGAGTGTGGCATTCCCAGCGCCTCGGGGGGGGGGATGTGTTAGCAATCCTCAAGCGGCATACCGCAAGGAGGGGCTCCAGGTAGCCGGAGCCAGAGAATTCCCACTTATGCACATACATCTCTCTATTAGTCAATTATTAATTAATTATTCATTAATTAATTTAATACTTTGTCCCACTTAGTATATTCAGAATTCTGAGTACCATGATGTATCCAGAGTATAATCCTGATATGCAGATGCATTGAATAAACCATATCTTTCCAGTAAACTATGGGTTAAAGTATCGGACCTTGTGCCTTCACACATTACTGTATTGAATGTTCCCTGCAGCTCAGGCCATTAGCTGGCTGTGTGACACGGGGCAGCTTATCAGGTTTCAGCTGGGCAATTCCAGTGTTGTTTTTGACCTTGACTTTAGATATTAAATTTAAAAACAGCCTCATAACCTGCCTTCTCTTTACAAATAATCTAAAAAGAGGTGACACTTTTTCAATACCATGCAAACATAGCGCCTATAGTGCATCTATTCCTACTTAGTAATTATTATTAATTTTTATTATTATTTATTGTTTAATGTAGCACCATCATATTCCATAGTGCTGTACAATGGGTAGACAGGACATAAGAATTAATATATAACATAACAATTAATAAAATAAGGTGGTGAATGTTTTGCAGGGTAGAAATCAGGAAAGATCTCCATATGTCTCTTATGGAGGAGAGAAAAGAAAGGAGACATTTAAATATTTAACAAACTGCATTAGGGAAGTTCATTTTTAAAAGAGGAGAAAAATGAACAAGATGTCTTAATCTAAAGGGTCAGAGTCTCAGACTCAATGTTAGGAAGTTTTAATTTACTGATTGGGTCAGTAGATGTAGAAGTAGATGAGTGGAACAGCCTCCTAGCAGAAGTGGTAGAGGTTAATACAGTGAGGGAATGTATACATGCATGGAAAGGGCTTTTGGCTATCCAGAGTCTAAGACAAGACTGATTAAGGTTCAAGTCTGAATAATAGGCAGACTAGATGAACCGGATGGCTCTTTTTGCCGTATAATTCTGTGTTTCTGTGTTATAATTTTTTACTCTTGTTTACTTTGTACCACGTAGTTAAGTACAGAAGGTAGGTGGTCTGAAGTGGAAAAAAAATGAACTAGGGTCAGATGTAAATAAAGCAGGTAATTGGTTTCAATAAATAGGAAGAATATAGAAAAAAGCGATGATTTTGATTTGTGATTTTCGTAGTTGGATTCATCTTTTTTTAAGTTCCCTTCTTTGCCAATAAGTCAAGAAAATGTTATTTTTTTTACATAGTAACAAGTAACTTTAGCAACTTCACTGATAATAAGTACAGAAAAAGTAAAGACGGGGCATCTACACAGGCAGCTCTAGCGTGTTAACTGGTGATAAAGCCCTCTGACGCGTGCACAACAGATAAACATGACAATGCACACGTATTTCTCAAAAACAAGTGAAATAAACTCAAATCTACTCATTTTCTATATGTTGGAATAAGAAAAGGCTGAGCTACTAAAGGGATTGTCCAGTGTCCCGGTCAGCCACATCCACAATTAATGCATATTAAATTATTCTTTATTATTCTGTCAATTATTCTGTATTATTATTCAGAACCAAAATATTTTTTGTTATTTTTATCATATGGTTGTTAAATCTTGATTCCCCTTTCCCACATTTGAAGAACCCACACAAATTATACATACTTTTGCTCAAAAGAAGTTGAGCCTTCTTTTACAATCGTAGCAATACATAAAACATAAAAAATGATCATTGATAAAAATAAAAAAAACTATTCTAAAATAGAAAAAAAAATGTTGTTCTATACTGTAAGTGCCAAAGGGCCACATCTATGCTTTACATATTACCCCATATCACATATTTTTTTAATACGATTCACTTAAGGTTTGGGGGTAGTGATTTTTTTTCTTATAATGGAGGGGATAAGGCATTGTTTTTGCAATGTTCCCAGTGCTTTGTGGCTCAAGATCCCTTTGGGGAATCTCTCATTCATCTTTCATGCCAGTGATGTCGGATTTAATTTTTTTCCCTTAATTTTTTTCCCCCATTTTTTGGAAGGGGGGAGAAACTCTGATCTGATTACACTGTGATCAGCAGACAGGGCTCTATGTCCCTGATTTGCCAATTCTAATACCGTAATACAGCAATCACACTCCTATCAAGCCAAGGTAGCCAGTACATGCTGGAACCTGGGGAGGATAGTAGTGTGATTACAGCCGCTCTATGCCATGCTACCACCACCACCCCCCTTACACATCCATGCTATCACACACACACTCATTCACAAACATTTAAAGACTCATTCATTCCATTAATCACACATACTTGCTCAAAAACCCTTCCCCACCCACTTACCTGAACTGCAGATCTCCCACTCGCAGACTTCTGCAGGGGCCCGGCTGTGCGAGCAACTTCTCTGGCCCCGCCCCCAGAGGAAGGAGGGGGGAGGTAGAGTTATGTGAGGACTGTGCTAGCTTCCTGTTCTCCTGCTGCTAGTAGCAGAGACGCTGCTAGCGACCAAAGCCCGGTAAGCAGCATGGCCCCAGCAGACATTTTTTTGAGGTCTGATTAGAAGACGACCTCAATTATAAGACGAGGGGTATTTTTCAGAGCATTTGCTCTGGGAAAAACCTCGTCTTATAATAGACATGCCATGCATTTGTAAAAGCGACCATATAAAAGTGCATAAGATGGTTGCAGTATCACTTTAAGGATAGAAATGCTATATATTATACAACCGAACACTAAGCCAGAAAACCTGCCCTAAAGCCCTTTGTTAGCTCTGTCTGGCTTACAAGACATCAAGTGCCCAACCCTTCGTTAAAGGAAGTTACAGAATAATTTTCAGATTAAAAATTTGATTCAGCGCCAACAACCCTTGGATCTTGAAAGGTAAGTTACACCCAAAGCCATTGTAAGAACAAAAGGGTAAAAACACTGATCATGCACACCCACTGAAAGAAGAAGTCAATGCAGAAAGAGCAACATACGTGTCCTCACAATAGTCTATGTTGTATTGGGTAGATCGATCTATTAAAGGGAAAGGCAAGATTTTTTTCCCATAATGTTTTTTACCGCATTTACTTTTCCCTTTAGTTACTTTTCCAGCAGTTGCCCAGGCACTGAACGGAGGATTCATGTGGAGGAGGCAGGACACGTTGGTAGTTGGTGCTTGGTCTTGGTGCACCCTACTGTGGACGTTGTTATGTGTCAGCTCTGGAAGCTTGTACCGAGAGCCAAAAACACTAGATAAAGAATGACATCATGGAAGGATTTTGTATCAAACGTAATTCTGATGCAAACTTTAAAAAGCTCTCTTATCACCATAGCAATCAAATGCGTGTTCCTGTTGATTGGACCGGCAGTGTATTCTGTAGTTGGCTAAACAGCCCCAGACTTAGGGTTGCAGGTCACTGGAGGCAGCGAACCCTCTTTGGCAAAAATGGAGGCATATTGTCCTAGTAGGTAATTAGGCTCTCCGTCGCGTCTCTGGTAAATGGGCCAGTTACAAAGGATATATCCCAAATCCACCCATTTACACTATGGAGGACTGTCCGAGACATCACGGCGTCCATAGCACTCTGTTCCCAGTTCCATTGGTCTTTTAAAGGCAGAGCACTGGCATCTGACATTGTATCAGCCATTGAATGGAGCAGCTTGGGACAGTGGCCAACATCAACGAATCACTGGATTTGATAATATTATTGGTTGATACGATAAGACCACATATCCCTCTTGATACAAACCCCTATTGCTTTTCTCCTGCCGTGAGGTGGGTTGCAAAATACTCCCTGGACCCCGGTGAAAGAGATCCACAACCCACCCAATTGACGTGTGATCCATTTGGCCTTACAAGCAGAAAACTACAATGGTATATTTTGAACTGATGATAGAACACTATGTAACGGCAACTACGTCTATGCTTCTTCTGGCATAATCTCAGGCTGACTGCAACTGATCAGAGGTAAAATGTGGTGGCCATCAGTACCAAGTGAAATGTATATACAGTATGTCCTGCAAAAACTGGAAGTGTCGTTGGGTGCATTAAGACATCAGCAAATGAGCATAAAGTGTTCCCGTATGCTTTCATGGTAGCCAACGACCCTTTTGAAGGGTGTGAAATTGCGAGCTTTTCGCAATAAATCCTGCGGTAATCCCTTGAGGAAAATACCATAGAAATCGGTGTTTTGTTTATACGTTCCTACTTCATTGTTCTCCTCATCCCTGAAGCATAATGTGTACCACCTCCAAAGTTAATTATTAGTTATAATTTCTTTTGTTTTTCATTTGCAGGTCGGAAGAAAAAAGAAGTTCAAGTTTTTGAAGATTTGTCATATGCTACAATATACACTGATTTGTTAGACTCTAAATTTAAGTCCCAAAATGCTCGAAAGTCCTCCAGTTTGAATAATAAAAATGTGTTTATATGTGTTTCGATATCTGCTTAATTAATTTTTAATTACACCCCAATAAAACAAAGATTCATTATCTTAATGCCTTTTTTTTTTAACTCCAAGTGTAAAAAAACTGAATTAAGTTAATTGTTGGGTGTTGAACCGAGTAATTGACGTATTAATGGTAGTTAATTTTTTTCAATCCCAGAGGGCCATAATCATCAGACTGGAATAGTTAAACATAACAGTTCCGATTTGGTCAGGACAGTCCCAAAAGCGGGATGTGTTTTCCTACGCACAATTACCTTGAACCAAATCTCAAAAGCCGTTATTGTTGCCCCTTTGTATACACAATAGCTGTTTCGTGGCAAAATATTTTTTATACATACATTTGCTAGCAATTTGGCCCGAAGAACATAAAGGTAACATTGTACAACCTACTAGAAGGAGACCATTGTATGTCACAGGACTACTTTATTACTATCTTTCTAATTAGTTCTTGCCCTAAAATTTTCTAAAAGATAAACAGTTTTACATAGAATTAAAGTGAGGTGTTAGGTAAATGAAGCATTGCCCTGATGTAATATGTGGCCTTGTGCCATAATATCACAAAAACACTTTGTCTTGATCAGGAGTCCATAACATATAAAATGATTTTTTTTCTATATTACGCATCAAGCATTGCTTCTCTGCCTTTTGGATAAGATCAAGTCATTACTTGTGAAAGAGGGAAAGCTTAGTCCTCTGGGCATTAGGGCCTAGTGGGTTCTTGGAAGACCTAGATGCTTACAGAGCCCCCCTGGTTTGGTCCGCCAGGGAGCTTGAGCACGGAGCGGTGTATCACGTGGGGACATTCATTTCTTCATGGCACCTGGACCCTAAAAGTCCATCTTATGTTTTCACTCACTTATGGTGGATGGAGGAGAATTTTTATGAAACCAGCCATGGGCTGAAGCCACCTTCTACTAGCATGCTTTTTGGTTTGTTTTGGTGCTCATGTGAATTTGATTTTGTACACTGATTTTCAGCACACTGAAAATGCCACAGTAAATCTGGGTCCCTTGGTTGGTGGAGGGGGCCGAGCCTTTTGGTCGCTATTCCCCCTTGAAGACTTAAGTGGGTCCCTCTTTTGGGGGAACCCTAGAAGATCCACATGTCCATTAGTTTCATCAAGGAGGGATGGAAGGGGCTGCATATCCACAAGTGGGTAGTGCAGCCCCAGAAGAAGTAGATTGGGGTCCTAATATTCACTGTGGGCCTATCACTCTGGAGCACCAGTTCACTTTTCTACTAATGTAAAAATTATTCATAAAGTATGCATACATAATCAGAATTAGCAAAAAACAATAATTTAGTTTAGTAGAGACCACCGCAAGAAAGTAGGCGAATAAGAATGAGGGTGTGAAAGAGTGATGGACATGGTCAGCAACAATACTCAGGTAGGCTGTCACTTGGTACTAAGGGGCCCAAAGAAAGCCAAGAAAATGTTCCTCACACCATTACACCACCAACAACAACCTGAACTGTTTATACAAGGCAGGATGGATCCATGCTTTCATGTTGTTTACGCTAAAGTCTCACCCTGCCATCTGAATGTCGCAGCTGGAATCGAGACTGATCAGACCAGACAACGTTCTTCCTCTCTTCCATTGTCCAATTTTGGTCAGCCTGTGCTAATTGTACCCTCAGTTTCCTGTTCTTAGCTGAAAGGAGTGGCACCCGGTGTGGTCCTCTGCTGCTCTAGCCCATCTGCTTCAAGGTTCAACGTGTTGTGTGTTCAGAGATGGTATTCTGCATACCTTGGTTGTTTGAGTTACTGTTGTTATTCTGTCATCTTGAACCAGTCTGCCCATTCTCCTATTTGTCCCAGAAGCAAGAGATGAGAAATATTTTCCCTGCATGATGGAACCAACAAACCCCAGAAGTAGTATGTTTTAGAACAAGGAGGTCCACTTCTTGATTCACCTTTACACTTGAGGTGGGCCCCATAACCATACCCAGGATCTCTCCCGGTTTCGCCTGGAGACTTCTGGAGAAGAGCTACTTCTCCAGTTCGATGCCTGAATCCTTTGGGTCACGAGTGCAGGAACGCCCGCTTCAGTGGGACTGCCTACTGACATTAGCAGGTAGACCTGGACGAGTCCTGCAAGGGTAGGCTCTGGGTAGCTGGAGCCCAAATGTTCCCAGGTATGCCCATAACAGAATGCAGCAGTTTTCTTTACATTTCTGGGGGTGGCGGTGTTCTGATTTAAACTCTGGTTGACTCGAGTAAAGAAGGGATATTTGAACCTGTGTTGGCACTATTCTATGCTGGTACGTGCAGGTCTGTAATAGAGTTGAAGGACACCAAGCTATGACATCAGATCTTGTGTACCAAAAGGGGCATATATCTCCTTGCTCCCATGCTAGATCATTAGGTACTGGTACTAGAGATGATGTGTACCTCCTATAACCCCTTGGGGCGTTATGCCAGCTTCATACATGAAGTGTTTTTAAGTGCATGCATATAATATATCACATTAGCCACACATAATATGCTCCGTTTTATGCTGGGAAGGTCACTACCCAGCTACAAAAACTGCAGATAGCATTTCACAAATCTCAACTATATGCAAATGATGTAACGGTGGATATGTCACATGATAATTTTAGAGAAAAACCACTAATGATTTGCGATTGTAGGACCTGATTCATTCTAAAATCACCATAAACCCTAACTAGCTAATGAGCAGATTGATGTGTCATTTTCCAGGACGAGGCCATGTTAATTAGGCTTCCTGTCTATCAGCCATCGGCAAACTGACAGCTGGCGTTAAATTAGCACTCCATGAATATTACTCTTTTTAAGACTTTCCAGCTGTAAGGATACCTAAATTGATTTAATAATATTGCATAAAGCTTGTGTTTTTTTCACATTATTAAAAAAACTGACGATGAGGAGACATTATTTAACAGAGAGGACAAACCATGCAGATCCAGAGAACAGGAGGTTAAAGAGACGCTCCACTGTGCCAGACAGCCACTTAAACAATGCACACCGCCCAACAGTCCTGGACCTAAAATCAGAACTGCCCCAGGTAGCTGCCCCACTGTCCCTCCTTTGCAGGCACTGGGGAACATGGTGTGGTTGGGGTAATTCTCTGATCTCCCCTGACTGCCCCAGGGAGATGAAAAAACAATAGAGGTCTGTGCTGTTGGAGCTTCCACGTTACCCCTCGAGACTGTTCGCGTATGGTGGTCAGATGGGCATGCCCCGCCCACTTCTACAAGTGGCCCTGCCCTTGCCACACCCCTAACAGTGAAGTCATATTATATACTAAGTGTCAAGCGAGGTGTTTCATCTGATAGATCTGCATGGGTAATATATATATATATATAATGTTTTGAGACACAGGAATGATCCACTTTAAAGAGAAATGGCTGCATAGTGGGCTGCCAGGTATAAACTTTTTTGTACTCCACACAGCCCTGAGGGGATTATGGGAATTGTAGTTCTTTAGTTGGCTAAACGTTCCACAGGTTTAAATTTGAAATTAAGTGTGAGACCGGTTGACAGAAGAACGAAATAAAATATTAAGAGCAACTCTTTATTTGTAAACTAAGTCTGCCGACGAAAAGGAAATAATTTACAGTTCTATGAGTCACTATGACATTTTTCTTCTCATTAATTATACAGGCCTTTTAAAAGTTAATTTATTTATAAGCATGACCTCTTTTGACTCATCCGTTGTATTAGAGCCAAGTGCCCGCGGCAAGTGTGCTAGGCTTCTTGGCAGCAAACGGAATACCACTAATACGTTTAGTTAAATTATATTCGCAGCATGGAGAGACTTTTCCGGACTCCGTAATACGACATATTATTTTCTGTTTTTTTGACATTGCTAATGGTTAGAAGGACTGATTTTTCACCCGAGGATCCACCCCCACACCGCCGGTTCTCCCCTACACTGATGCGCTTTCGATAGAAGATCTATTGTCGGGCAAGGTTCAAGGTTCGATACGCTTAAAATTTGTTGATAATCGTTTAAATGAGAACATCCCCATTCAACAGAGTTTCAAAGCAGCGCTTTCAGTCTTTAAGGGCCTCATCATAAAGGTACAGTTGATACCCCTAAAAATGAGTTCCTCATCGGTAATGGCCTTTACGCTTGGGCAAACCCCCTACAGATTGCAAAGGAAAAAAACCCTGTCCAAGAAGGTGGGACTAGCACAACCAAGAAAGGGGGGGTCTTACATATTCTGCCCTGGTGTAAGAAGGGAGTATCAGAAGTTAACTCCCTCATTCCATTATACAGGGAAAGATTTCCATTACCATCAGATAAGCCCTGTCCACAAAGGCACTCTTCGAACAATCATGACTAGCCAAGGGAGCTGTAATACCAGTGGAGGTCTGTACTGTTGCCATTGGAGGGCTGGCACCTTCTGGTCCAAGGGGCAGGTAAAGCCAAATGGCTGATTGGCCCCTTGTCCCCATTACTGGTAACTAGTATATAGCCCCTTGCCCCTTCACATGGCCACCTTGTGATGCTCTGACAAGGTGGCTCTAAGGCAGACAACTGACCCCCTTGCCTCTTGCAGCACCACCCAACACAGGTGCCCTGAACTGGGCGTCTAAAAATGATGGCGGAATGTTTAACTGCAGTACGTTCTGTGTGCATAGTTTAACCCATCACTGGACCAAATCAAGGGGGCAAAAAGAAATCATGCATTTTAAAATACACTAGGACTTGTTAATATACAGTAAGGGAAGTTATGTTTTCATTCAGTCTGGTCATTAACCTGGCCAGCATCAGAGCTGAACTTTCTTTCTAATTAAAGACATTTATACCACGTCAGCTAGTATTCATCAAACAAGAATGCTGATTCCAGACTTAGGTTTGTCTTCCCATGGCATCAGACAGTGCTAAAACCTCACTGTCCGCATTTCACAGGCAGGAAAGTATTTGCTCAATGTATCTGTGAAAGAAAAAGAAATGACTCAGACTAGAAAAGTAAGCAAAAAAACGCAAAATGCACCGATGTACATGTGCATTTAATAAACACATACTTAAAAGGACATTAATGTCACTTTTGAAAGTATATATTTTTGTTTAAAACAAACATTCCTCATTCCCCATATGCCTACCTGTGAACTCTCCGGGTTTTGCCAGGAAATCTCAGGGAGAAGCCCTGCTTGTCTGGTTCTCCGTGTCTACCGTCGTTTCCTCCGTGTCGCGGGAGAGGGGTCCTGACATGACCCACTTTCCCTTTAAATGGGGTGTTTCCCGCAATGTCAGTGGGCAGGCCTGACTGCGTTTCACAAGGGTAGACTCCGGGTAGCCGAAGCCCGTAAATTCCCAAGTATGACCACATGTAAACTTCCATAGAGAGATATATATTACCATGTTCATTAGAAAGCATACCACCACAAGGAGTTTATGAAGGCAAACTGCTAAAGAGAAGGGTGGTAGTTGGCCTTTCTAAATCTAAGACTAGCCCAAGGACAGATTAAGGTTTGAGTCATCAAAAAATGCCATCAAATTCTATGAGCAGGTACCGCAATGAAAAAACAGTAAACATATACCGGTATTAATAAAATTACAGAAGCAGAAATATAACCAACCATTCTTGGGAGAAACTGCCCCAGATGTACCTAAGATCTTGCCCGTTGAAATTACAGGCTGGCATACTCCATGAACAGCAGCCTCTTTCCAGGGGTACCATCCACAAGGTAAGTCCTCGAGGCTGGTGACCCCAGCTCTTTGCCCAAAGGCAACTAGCCTCCACACTAGGAGTGTCTACAATCACTAAGTCTACAATCATCACCTGAAACAAAACAAAGAAAGGGTTGGGAGGGTAGGGAAGCAATAACATGTGTGCTTTTCAAAAAAAGGAGGGAGCCCAGGAGACGGGCACTAATAAAACCTTCTGACTAATTGGGAAAAGAAAACTATGTTGATGTCCAGAAATGTGTACAGTTTCCATCCAAATTAGTCACACAGGAACTTTGCCGACAAATAATGTAAACATTGTTCCTGTCGAGAAAACAGCCTATGTGGCAATAATGAACATTTTTCGGAGCTCATTATAAAAGGAATGTAATCAGCAACACTTAGGAGGTGGGCTAAACTCCTTACCCACGGAAACACACAGAAAAGATCAGGTCTGCAGAAACAGATTATTTACTGATCCATCCTTTGGTCAGTGTAGTGTACATAGAGGAGATATCCACCATACGAGACCCCCGTGTAGGGAGATGAAATGCCAGATGCGTTTCGTGCTTAATGGTTGACCAGTTGGGACACCAGCGGTTACTCCACATCTGGCAGCACAAGGCGGGTAATGATAGTAAAAATGTGATATTAAAAACATTAAGAAATGCTAAACATGAACATACATACTTTATGCTACCGTGTGTGTTTTTTCAGTTGTAAACCCAGTTGTAAAAGAACTATTCCATCTCATCCATTTTTCTAAATCATTTAATTTTTATTGTGACCTACTTTGCATTACCATCATACCTGATGGCCAGCGGCCATGTGATGATGTTAAGTATGGCCGACAGCTGGATATGCCCCACCACATGCTTCATTTTTATGCTTATGATCCAGCCGATGGCAGCATGCAGCTGGAGGAGCAGTTTGGGTGTGTGCGGCCCTGTCAGCTTGTGTGTTCCCACTGGAAGTTTTGCGGGAAGTAGAAAAGTCACACGCTGTTGGACAATATGACGTACTATCTGGCTCTAGTAACGAGAACTGTCTGAGGATCAATGTTCTTTAAAAGAATAATTAAATTTTCTATCTTGAGACATTTAACTTCACAATTCCAATCAAAACAGTCACTGAAAGTAGAGAGTTATATGGGCTGAAAGATGTATTTTGACAGTACTCTGGACTCTTTTGACTCACTTATCCAAACTATGGAAATGCTTCGTTTCAAAAAGTTCCAGTGCTGATGCATTGGAAATAGTAAAATGTAGATCATTTGTTTTTCTGCTTTACAACTACCATATGGGCATTTTGATGTAAATTTAATTTCATAGCAAATAACAAAAATGTAAGTATGAAGTAATAATGGAGCAAAGGATGGACCCAACTGCTAAGACTGCAACTGGGTGATGGAAGCAGCCTCTCACAGCCATCGCTATGTTTTCCATTCATCTTACAATGTTTTTATCTGGGTGAAACATTCTAGGCTTGATGACATGCTAAGTTGCCACCGGCACGGACAGTTGCTAGTAGCCGCTTGGAGAGAAAGCATGTATAACTGATGGAATTTCACTGAATGAAAGGCATGATTAAGGCAAATAGTGTTGGAACGTTACTGCAAGAATGCCGGCGTAGTTCAACACGAAGTCCTTTATCACATACATTATGTACATATCTGCAAGCACATAAACATGTACAGAAAATCCGATGTTTTATCTTATTTTTTTTGCTTTTCCATGATTGCTGATGACTTGCTGCTGTAAAACTGTGGCTTCCTCCCCAACCCGAAGCTCATATGACACATACCCAAAATAAGTAAAGCAAAAGCACTGCTTTAATCATTACATTCATTGAGCATACACAAACATTGAAAATGTCACTTTAAATAAGCTTCCCATACCTGACAAGGACCCCATACAGGGGAGTTTCAGGACACAAATCTATAGTGTCTTCTGAACCGAGGCAGGTTTCATCTGAATGTTTCACAACCTTCTGCAATACATTAACACAACATAAAAAAAGAAGAAAACATAGTGGAAATAAAAGCATAACATGAGGAGAGGATTTCACAAAGCTTTATGCCCTATGTTACATAGTCTTACCACCCTTAGCCGAGAGATGGGTGGATTTTTTTCACGATCTTCCAAGCTCTGTTTAGGAGCCTAGAACCCGAATAAGCTCTTGTCACGATAAAGAGAAGAAAACTGGTGAACACAAGCAAATAGAAAAATGGTGGGAATTTGGATAAGAACTGCATGATCATACAGCAAATAAGGGGATAAATCTTCCTAGGGAAACCTGAATCTTATATACTCTACCTGAACCTCAAACATTTTTTTCTTGCATATAGTAATTTTATTCATTATCTGTAAATCTTCACATATTAGACCCACATTAACTTGTCCCAAACATGTAATAATTGCCCACCTGCCAAAACCGTACCCTTATCTTAAAGAAAACGTAACATGGTCTCCCAAATCTGCCTAGACTACACCCAAAATTCTCTCTTAATGCAGATTTCCCTACCAGGAGATGACTATAAATGCTATATAATAAAATGTTTATGAAAATGTGGCACTGATCATGAAATTGCAATGTGTTTCTAAACAGGAACAGCGCATTTATTGGTGATATTTAGTTTACATTTTTAGCTTTAGCCAAGATGTGTGGCATAAATGGTCATAATATACTTAATAAGCTTCCCGTCCTTATGTTCTCTCCTTTGTACATCACATCAATCTTACAAAGGCTTCCCATACTTCCCAAGTTTCCCTCTCGATGAGAAACAATCCCTTTATGAAAAGATTCCTTCATTGGCTATTTCAAATGTTAGGAAAGATGTCCTCCCCAACCAATCAACAACAATTAGAAACTTAACAAGTGTTTGGACATTTAGTGGATTTTGTTATTTCAGTAACACTAAGCACACAGTCATGCACACTAAGCAGACACACATTGGCAGTGAAACAGATTGAATTGCACCGTTTGGTTACCTTAAAAGTAGCATTGTCCTTAGATGCCACCTTTCCCACAAGCCAGCTCATCAAATTTTGGCCTGCTCAAGCTTCCCTGGTATATTGTAAGTGCTGTTATTGTGAAATAGACATGTCTAGGGGCAACAGCTCAGACAGGGACCTAGGACTGAAGCTTATCCTTAAAACCAGTCCTTGTTTACAACACTCACTATTGAGTTCCAAGTTGCCTCTGGAAGCAACATCAACACAATAAGTGTTCACCGGAAGTTTCATGAAATAGGTTCTCAAGACCGTAAGGGCCACACAAGATTACAATGCACAAGACAAGCCTTGGCTGGGGAGGTATAAAGCTCACAGCCATTGGACTCTTGAGCACAGGAAATTGTCTGAAGTGATTAATCTCATTTGGGATCTGGAAGGCTGGGTTGCACAGATGCTAGGAAAACACAACTTGTCTGACTGCAGAAAGTATTATTAGTATGGGGCTGCTTTCATGGTTCAGGTCTGACCACCTTGCCAAATTTTACAAAACCATATACTGGAAAATATTTGATGGGTTGCTCCTGGGGTATGACCAGGGGTCATCATTTTATAATTCAGAACAAAAATATTTTCACAGAGACAGAAAATAGAAATTAAAAATGAGAAGAGGATAGTGTGACAGGCACGCCTTGTACCCCGGCTGGGTACAAGCGTTGGTTCTGCGACGCTTCCTGCCGGGACCAAAAGGGTTAAAACTGCTGCCACCACTAGACGAGGCAGTGTTCAGGAACTGGCCCGGTGTCCCTCCGATCGTAGCCCCACAGCTCGTCGGTCGACCTCCGCTCTCCTGGAAGCGACCGGGAATCCACAGGAGACTCCTTCTCCGAATCGTTCCTGAACCGTACACCACCACTTGTGGGTTAATAGCGGGAAAGGGGTGCACTGGTGTGGTCGATCCGAAGTGTTAAAGTCCATGGGCAGGACATGTGGAACATGGACAGGGGCGGCACATGAGAGAGGAGAAAGGCACAAACAACAATCACACATATATAGAAATCACAACCACTGATTATTAAAATGGCACTTATTAACCCTGGATGGTCATAATAACTACCAACATCCTCAGATGTAAAATCAATTAAATCCACAATCTCTGCATCCGGTTGTGGCGTACAGTCACATAGCTCTGGTATCGGATCTGGGTTAGCTGCCCAGTATCCCTCTGACTGCAGAGCCCAATACCGATTTTCCAGCTCTACCTCCTGCTGGACCAGCTTGTCCAATTCAGATAGCCATTGCTCCTGGGGCTGCTGTCCCAGGAATGGCATCCGTAGTTCCAGCTGGTCTCTAATCCTTTGTTTGGAGCTTGGAAAACACCGACCCCGGCGTATAACAGCCTCCTGGAGGGCGACCTGCCAAAGTGACCCTCGAACCTGTTGCCTCAGTTACTGGTATTGTTCCTCAGGCAGAATGACCTGCAGCAGCCCCTGGAATTCTGATGCCACATCCATGTTCTTGTCAAGGCGACTGAAGTCTGCCATCCTGTCTGTCAATCCCGGTAGAAAGGAAGCGTCCCACCGCTTGCCACCAAATGTGACAGGCACGCCTTGTACCCTGGCTGTATACAATACTAGCGAGGCAGCATTCAGGCAGCAAGGAGTCCCTCCGATCGTAGCCCCACAGCTCGCCGAGGCGCAGCTATAGGCAGTGCAGAGATTGTCCAGAGAAGGACAATAGGTGATATAGCGGGTCCCTGAAGCATTAGATGAGGAAAGAACACTTTATTGGGGAAACACACGGGCTTATATACCGGTTAGGTAAGAAAAAAAACATAAATCACATCCCCATATACCCGCCCTGCCCCGACAGTCCGGCCTCACGCTTAGGGCACCAAGCCCTGCAATGTCCGTATAAGTTTAGCCGTAGTTTTCGGAGGGATCCTGAAGGAGTGGACGCGATCCCAGGGGCGGTGATGGATAGCTCAGGGTCCGGATCGACCGAAGGGACCCGAGCGAGAACAGTTCAAAGTTTCCCCGGATGGACCGCGAGATAGCTGGCGTGTGTTCGACCTCCCAGTGACCAGGAATCCACCAGAGGCTCGTTCCTGATCCATACCCCAGCACCTGTGGGTTAATAGCGGGAAAGGGGTGTGCTAGTGTGGTCGATGGCATCCGGGAAACTAAGGGTTAAAGTCCGTGGGCAGGACATGTGGATCATGGACAGGGGTGGCACGTGAGGGAGGACAAAGGCACAAACAACAATCACACATATATAGAAATCACAACCACTGATAATTAACCCCTTAAGGACAATGGACGGTCCCTAAACCCATTGAAAACAATGCATTTTGAGCCTGTACATGTATGGGCTTTGTCATTAAGGGGTTAAAACGGCACTTATTTACCCCGGATGGTCATAATAACTACTACAGATGGCACCAATTGACCCGGGGCCGTCACAGATAGGTCAAAGAGAGAGAGAAGAAACTGCTGGAAATGTATGAGACAATAACAAGAAAGAATAGAAGAGGAAGAAGAGGAAAGGAGAATAGCTAAGAGAAGGGAAAGAGGAGAGGGATGGGATGAGAGAAAAGAAGAAAGATGGGAAGACAGACAAAATAAAAATTGGAGAGTAAAGACACAGACACTCATACTAACAGACACCCAAACACTGAGACAATCACATACACACAAACACTCACACTAACATACTCACTCACACACATATTCAGATACTCATACTAATACACATATGGGCACTCACACACACCAACTTAGATTAACACATACAAACGTTCATACTAACACCCAGGCACTAACACACCAGACACTCACAAATATACCCAGACACGCACTTCACTTACCCTACCTGAGGCTTTACCCTGTTGTCAATGCACCTCTTTATTCTGGGATTGTCCCAAACAGGAAAGGGTGACAACCCTACTACCCAGGACAGTGCCCAAAAACGAGTGTCAGGAAAACAGGAGTACTTGGCACACATGCATGCCTGCAGTGTTCCTACAGCCAGTGTTAGAGCTGACTGAAGGTGAGTATATGACATGCATCGAGATGTAGAATCCCTACCTGTATTTGCAAAACGGCCAACATAACAACGTAAAGAGTCCACACAGCCATTATATGCATTAAAGGGCATATCAAGGGCTATAATTTGTGAATAACATTCTTTGTGATGACCACCATATTTACTTTGACTCCATGGCCCTACTAGCACAGTCACCATGTATTAGGCCCTGCAGTCCCCAGGTGTAAGGGACCCCAATACTTCTTGCTGCAAAAGAGGGTCATTTTAAATTGGCTGTAGTCTGCTGTTTGGGATGGCTAGAATAGTTTTTTCCGGAAAATACTCAGGGTGTTTATTACTGTATCGTGGGCTCATATTCTGAGAATGGTTTTATTTGCTCCATAATATAAGTGCACATAAATTAGTTCTAATTTCACGTTTAATAATATTTCCCACGCTATAGTCCCACAGACATTTAGATCAAGTCTAGATGTATACATGCTGAGGGGTATCTCTACACAACTTGCAGGGTGGCCCTGAGATTTTTTGTTAGGCTATTGACCTCCCCTGCTCACAAAATCTAAATGAGTTCTGCTCCCACTCCATTGATTTTTGTTCTGTTTATGTCCTCTCCTGAACCCAAAGGCCTTGTTAATGCTTATGAACTGTCTTCTCGACCACAAATGATTATGTTCCACTGCAGCCCACAGATTCCTGTTGACCCATGGCCCTGGTTTAACTAATCAAGACACTTCCTCATGCCAGCCCACACTACTGTGAAATTTTTTTTGGAACACAAACTGTTGTTTGAGCACTCATCACTAAGAGATGAAATAAATCAGTCTTCGTTTAGTTTTACCCTACACTGAGTCTCGGCTAGTGACTGGGGAACCGGGGAAAGCGTGTTGTCCCAGGCTAAGGGAGCACAAGACAGCGGAGGTAGTCGGTCGGACTAGCCAGCTCCGTGACATTGCTTTTTTGATCTTAGGCAGTTTTTCCAGCCTTTACACGTTGGAATTTTCACCCAGCTAAAAGGGATTAGGATAAATGGCAAGTATCTGCCCCCTCCTGATGTCATTTCCTTGGTAGAGTTCTACTTAAACACGCCCCGGCGGACCCTTTTGTCTCTTTTCTGTGGTTTGTAAGGCATGCTTTATTCCGAATGTCTGCTCCTCTAGGAAGATTGGCCCCAAATGATGGTGCAAATTGTTTGCTGTTGCTTTTGGCACGCAGGACAAGGCAAAACCCACATGGCTTTTTCATGGTGTTTTTTCTCTCCCAGACTTCTATTGGAGAAAAACGCCAAGATTTCCTTGCAAAAAATGCCAGTGTCAACATGCTGCGATTTTGAAAAACTGCCAGAGCCCAAAAAGGCAGAAAAACGCCAAAGAGGACTGAAAAAAACGGCAAACAGAAAAACGCCAAGTGGATATGGCATTGTGCGATTTCCTATTGAAGAACAGCTAACATCTGGCTGCAGCGTTTTTTTCAAAAAAACGCAGTGTGGCTGAATTGGCGTTTTTAGCAAAAAAAAACAAGTGGAAACCTAGCCTAATGCATACAGGTACTTGTACTTTAGATTCTGTCATCTGTTTTGGACCAACACCCATCTTTTATCACTAGCCACACTGAAGATAATTTCCGACAGGTCCCATAGACCTTCTCATTGTTCTTGAACACCAGTAACCAAAACCATTATAAACATGCAGACGAAATGGGCCGAACCGTTATCTTCTGTCAAATTCTATGTTTCTGCAACAGTCCCATTGCATTTGCAGCAGACTTAATTTGATTATTGCTTTTGCTGGACGCCATATTATTTATACCGAGGCCTGTGCCAAGTACTGATTCGTCGTACTTCATTTGCTCATAAATTCTCTACACAGGGGCACATTTGTAACCCTATAGCAATACACAAGAGGCAAATCTGGAGCCCAAATCTGTGGGAGGCCCTGAATATTTTTTTTTTTTGCAAAGTTTGTCAGAAAATGTTGCTATATAAATAATATTTCACAAATATTAATGAGGCCAATAAACTCATATTCGCAGAGAGTCTGTCACTCGTTACATCAGCAGAGACTCTCCTCAAACCGTCTGCAAAGAGCGCCAAGGAGCAGACAGAGCCGCAGCTACACAGATCAGCAACACAGCAGCCTTGTGATTGGCTCATCTACGCTTCTCGCTTCCAATTTGCTATAACGATTGCCAATCAATGCTTACAAGTAGGCGGGACTAATAAGGACAGCGAGAGGAAAAGGGAGTCTGGCTGCTGCAGCCTAAAACAGAAAGAGGGGGGATCCGCAGCACAGCAGAGCAGACCCGGCGCACAGGGCTCTGCAGCACAGCAAGACCTGGAGGCACTAACAGCCATACACAGCTCAGGCCAGCTGGATCTGCAGCACAACAGGCTCTGCAGGTAAACACAGCCTGCACAACACACACAGACCTGCACATAGCAGCATTTAAACACAAGCTTGCAGGGCAACATGGGCTGCTGTGCAGCCAACACTTTACATGCAGTGCAGAGCATCCTAACAACACCCCCCTGCTCTGCAGAGCCCAGACAACAGCATACATCCACCCTGCTTGCAGTGCAAGTGCCCAAATTGCCCATCAGCAATGTGCATGTACTGCATCCTTAGGTGCTTGCCTTATTCCTCCCCACCAAACTCATAACTATCCATGCATTCTTATGATTGGTTGATTGCAATGTTTATGCTGCTGTATTACTGCACACAATGCTTAGCAGGACTGTACAATGAAGTCATTCATCGAGGCGTGTGTGTTTTTAGCAGACTTGTATATTATTCTGTTCTGTTTGTAAACAATTTAGGGCGCCCTTGGCCCTAGAGCTCGCAATCTAACCGGGCCAGCCGCTGTAAGTTTCCATTTCGTTTGCCGCTGTGCGCTGTTAAGAAGCTACTTCCTTGCGTTGGCATCTGTGTGTTTGTCTGAGCTGTTACAGGAAATTTTAGTCTGCGATTTTCCTGTTTATAGAATCATCTCAGTAAAAAGCGGCGCGAGTCACTGAGACCTTTATTTGTTTCCAGGCAGTGAAATAAGAGATACATGTGTGCATGTTACACGCGTGTGTGTATATGTATGTTTATATAATATATATATATATATATATATATATAATGTGTGGGCGTGCGTATGTGTGTGTGTGTGTGTGTATATATATATATATATATATATATATATATATATATATATATGTATGTTTATATGTGTGGGTGGGTGTGTTTATGTGTATGTTTATGTATGTATCTGCATTACAGAATTCATGCAAAGGTGGAATCAGGACTTTTGTGGTTTGGTTTTATTACCCCAGGTTTAATGTAATTATCCATTATTTATCCCAGCTTTGGAGAACTGGATCAATTGAGGGGGATTTATAACGGTACAGTGCCTAAAACTGCCACAATGATATGTATGATATGGAATTACCTACTGTGTGTGTGTGTGTGTGTGTACGTATGTACGTACGTACGTACGTACATACATACAAACATACATACAATCTCCATAAACCATGTTTGGCACCTCCAAATACTCTTGATTTTTTTTTTTCTCTCTCATACTCCAGCCAACATGGAAACAACAATATGTTATTCTTAGCGTTCACACGTTTTGAAAATGTACATAATTTTTGAACGGGGATAATAATAATAATAAATCTAATATTGTAAATGTGAAAAGTAGTCTTAACCCCATAGCAACCAGTGAAATAAACTTTAAGAATTAAGCATCTACCCAAGACTTAAAATTTAAAATTTTAAATATATTATAATAACTTTTTAGCGGACCGGATTATTCATAGAACGAGACCTAGAATCAGATATGGTTTTTTCAGGGTATCCGAGGTCACAGATTTTCCCATCAAGCTCCCAGTTTGCCAAACCAATAAACACTCAAATGAAACCATTTCTCTGAAAAATAGATCTGATAAAATGTTGACTCGTGCCCCCCCGGTTATTTGTAATATATACGGTGACACCAAAATGCTTTAGCATCTTCTCTATACATTTGGTGTCCAGGTGTTTAATGCAACACCTGGATGGAGCTGAAGGAGGAGGTACCCAAACATGGTTGCCTGTCTGCCGCTCTTGAGACCGCTGGAGTTGTGTCCACTTCGCTACATTTCACTGAAAAGCTATATTCTTCATTCTCGTGGATTTTTTTTTTAGTTTACGAACCTCCCAACGTGAAGGGGCAGCGTTTTTATCTGATCTTCTGTTTGGAAGAGATTGTGAATTGTTGCCCCAGAGCGAGTCGTTGTGTCGCACGCGCCTTTTGGTTGTAGATATCTCTATCTTTAAAGACAATCACGAGGCTACAGGCCCCAGCCTGGTGTATATCTGAGCAAGATGAGTATTAAGGAGAACCCCGGAGGGGGGGGGAGAAGAGCCCCGGGATATAAGCCACAAGACTTTCCTAATTATTTGTAAGAATTCTTATCATTTATGTTCGCAGGAAAAGCACTCGGGACGCACGAAGAATAGATTTGCAGATATTTGTTTATAAGGGTTTAGCTTAACGTAAAATCAGCTGTCGAGAGACATCCGAATACACGCAAAATATTCAAGGGGCCCTTTCGTGAATATGATAGCTGTATGTCCCCCTTAATATTCATTTTGTCCTCCTGTACAGAGGGGCTCTGCAGAATCCCCCCAATATAAGTTTGCTGCTTTCTAAGCCAAAAACTCAACTCCTGCTTGCCAAAATGCCCTCGTGCTGTACTCCCTGACAGCAAGCTCCAGGGGGCTAACGAGACCACCACATACATGTCCTGATTTCAGTGTGAGTGCTTTACTCGCTGGCTGCCTGAAGTAGCCACAGGTAAAGTAGACTATGAAGGAAGAACTGCAGCTCTGGAGCTGCAGCTTTTCCTTCAGATAAGTACCTTTTTAATTCCCAACAGGTTGAAGAATGCGTGTTAAAGTACTTTGATCCACGTTCTTCATTGATTATTCTATATGGACACTAATCTGTTCCATTAAAACTTCTTTAAAATCGCTAATTCCTCTTTTATGCTTCACTTAAGAATGCAACCCCCCCCCAAAACATTGATCACATTTGTGTAATGCCTTTAAAATTTGTTCTTTGTCTTAATTTTTTTTTTTAAATTTGATAAACGGACAGTAAGTATCCAGGGCTTTTATTCTGAAGGAACAGGTCTAGCTATGAAACACCACGGTGTTGTATATACGTATACATGCATGCGCACACGCTATCCCTCAGCCAGCTCAGCTCATACCTCCACCACCTTCAGAAGCTGTCGCTAGTACCGAGTGGTGGGCACCATCCTTGAACGTATACCTTTTTTTTTTATCTGATAACACCCATTCAAGGGTCTCCTCATAAAACCAACACCACAGGATATATGAGCAGCCAGTTTTCAAGTTCAAATTGAAGAAGTGTAGACATCACTGAGTGGCAACCACATTTTGGGTGACCTCTTATCCTTTAAGAAATTCTGCTCTGGGGATTCAATAGACTTAGAACCGGCCAAAATGTGTATCGCACGTCTGAGAGATTATACGCTTATTTCAGGGTACGTTGCAACATTGGTCTTATTACGAAGTTTCAGTGGTCCACTTTAACCGCAAGACTTCCTTCATCGTGGCTTGCTGCACATCTGTAAACTAGTATATTTTTAACCTGTTGTCTTGGAGACTGTGGCTACAAATAAACTTGTTTTTAGAACAAAAGTATATGTGAAACTGGTCATTTACATTCGCGTGTCACATCCTGAATTTTGGTTTTCAGGTGGTGGTGTTACTAAAGACTCCTAAAATATATTAATTCATTTATTTTTTTTATTTCTCCTAGGTAAAACCGACTAGGTACTTGGCCAGAAAGGGAGCCCCAAGCCACGATGTCAAAGTATAAACTTGTTATGTTGAGGCATGGCGAAGGTGCCTGGACTGTTGAAAACCGCTTTTGCAGCTGGGTTGATCAGAAGCTGAGTCTCGACGGAATAAAGGAAGCGGAAATGTGCGGAAAACATCTTAAGTCGTTGGGTTTTGAGTTTGATGTGGTCTTCACTTCGGTACTGAGTCGTTCTATACAAACAGCGTGGCTGGTGTTGCAAGAGCTGGGACAGGAGTGGGTTCCGGTACAGAGTTCTTGGAGACTGAACGAGAGGCATTACGGGGCGCTGATTGGTCTCAACCGAGCAGACCTGGCGTTGAACCATGGTGAAGAACAAGTGAAGATGTGGAGGAGAAGCTACGATGTCGCTCCTCCGCCGATAGACGAGAGCCATCCCTATTACCAAGTAATACACACAGATCGGAGGTACTCTCGTTGCGATATACAAGAGGAAAAGCTGCCAAAATCGGAGAGCTTGAAGCAAGTCATAGAGAGACTTCTCCCCTACTGGAATGATGTGATTGCACCACAAATTAAACAAGGCAAAAATGTTCTTATATCTGCCCATGGAAACAGCACAAGGGCATTGTTAAAGCATTTAGAAGGTATGCACTCCACCCCCCCCAACACCCCCCTCCAAAAAAAAAAAAGCTAAGCTATTGTGGCTCGTGACTAAGCTTGGGTGATCATTTGAAACAATTTGGAGTCAGACCATGTACAAATTCCTAACAAGCACTAGACCACAAGTGCTGACAAATTATTTTGATTGTGTGCATAATACTATAGGAGAATACAACTTTGTGTGTGTGTGTGTGTTTGTGAATGGTGATGTCACTTTAAAGGCAAAAAACACACGTTGGGAAGCGCGCCTTTCCATCAAAAAATGGATCAAACTGACCTTTTAAAACGGCCTTCATTCATTTCTATGTATTTTATTATTATATTTTTCTGTGGGATGTGTATGTGTGTGTATGTATATGTGATATATTATAGTAGGCTGCTGGCACTTGGCGTGTAACGCAGTGGACTTGGAAGGAAAGTTCAATGTGTAAGAGTATCTGGTTATTTAATCACTACTTGCTGACCTTTACAAAGCCAAGTTCATGCTTCTTGCGAGCGTCTCCTAGGATATAGCCTTTTTTCTCACTTTATGTATAAACCGGAACTTTGATTACAGCTGGGGAATAAATTGTGTAATACGTTATTTTACATCTTAAAGATACTCTTAAGCACGAAATATAAAAATGATTATTATTAAATATTAATAAAATATATTTGCACAGAGTCTATTGGACTAATTATTCTAACCTGGTTTTTATATATAGCGCTTTATAATAACACCCGTCCTTCTTTGTTCTTCTGTAATTCAACAGGTATTTCTGATACAGACATAATAAACATTTCTCTTCCGACTGGCGTTCCTGTGCTCCTAGAACTTGATGAAAACCTGCACCCGGTTAAGCCTCACGTGTTCCTGGGCGATCAGCAGGCCATCCAAGCTGCCATCAAAAAAGTGGAGGATCAAGGCAAAGTGAAACCTACCAAGAATTAGTTCCTTTGTTTACTTCCGTGGCATTTGCTTGAGGGGATTTTCCAGTGTTTTGTGTAATTTGTAGCAAATCCTGTAAATAGTTATTTTCTGTTTTGTTTTAATTGTTTTTCAAACATACGCTACTGTGAAACGTTTGGGGTCATATAGCTGTTTTCATCGAAAATAGGAATATTTCTAGCTGTAACAAAATAGCAAAAGTGTGTTTCTAACGATCGGTTAGCCTCTTAAACATAAACTTGGATCAGCGAACACAACGTGCCATTGGAACACAGGAGTGATGAAGGGCCTCTGTATGTCTATGACGGTATTCCATTAAAAAAAAAATCGTTTCCAGCTATAATAGTCATTTACCACATTCACAATCCGCTTTTCTTTCAAAAACTAGGAAATATCTAAGTGACCCCAAACTTTTGAATGGTAGTGTATATAGTTCTATATTTTGTATATGTATATTTTGCGTATTGTTTATGTTGTAGAAGGCACTTCCTAATATTCTGGGTATTAATGATCTAGTCTGCACCTTAGTGTATAGTGTTTTTTTTTCCCATTTTGCTTTTATTTTTCTGTTTTCTTCCTTTTTGCAGAATTTTTTATCTTTGTTGAAGGTGTGTTACAAGATCGCCATCAATGCTGATGAATTCTGATTTCACATCCAAAGCCGGTGCTCTGTTTGTTCTAGCTTTAGTCTTTTAATGAGGTGCAGGCACATGGGTCTAAGTAGTTAGGAGCAAGAGAACAAATACTATATCCGCAGACAGGTTTGGGCTTTTTTAACCCCTTAAGGACAACGGGCGGTCCCTAAACCCATTGAAAACAATGCACGGGCTTTGTCATTAAGGGGTTGATGTGAGCCCCTGGATGTTGTGAATCCATAACTGACTGTGTTCTTTGTAACGCCACTATAGGTATTGCTTGGATATGATGGACCTATGACTATAGCGCCCTATAGAATACAACATTCTATAGGAAGCTATAGTAATAGGTCCATCATGTCTAAGTAATTCCTATAGTGCCATTGCAAAATGCCGGTTGGGCGATTCTTTTGATTACTATGTTAATAAATCCACCTTTTAAAACTGTTCCTAAATAACCCCCCGTGTTGTGTCGTGGAAGGGTGACCAGAATCAATTTATCTACGCGACGTGGACGGTGGCCCTTATTTTAGCATGTTCCCTTTGTTTTCGGAGTACCTACTATATGTAGCATTCACTGTTGACCTCGGCTATGTTCAGACGGGTATGTTGTTATAAGCTTGCCACCCATAGGCACTTCAGAGATCACAGCACTTTTGGACATTTAAAGGTCAAATTTGCATTTCTGTGTTTTAAACGTTTAGGAAAGTTAATATTTTTATAAACTTTAAAATATTTTGTTTTTCTCTTCTCCAGAAATTAAAATGTCTAGTTGGACAAACCCATGTAAAATTAAACATATTTTGAGCCAAAGAAATGTCTGTTTTGCTGTAAGAAATACTTTTTTTTTATTTTTTTTTACTTACTAATATGTAAACTATTCCTGTCTTCTCACACCAATGCAACCTTCATACACATTCTATTGTTTCCTTAGATCTGTGGATACTTTTTTGTTTGTTTTTTTTTCTCTTCTGTATTAAGAATTTACACCCCCGCTTTGACACTTGAAAGGTTAATTGGAGTCTCTCTCACTTGTATCGCAAAAAGCACATATGATATACTGGACTACAGGACTGGCCTGGGGATGCACTGGCACTTTAAGGCCAATGTCCACCAAGTGACAAAACTACAGCCGATGACCCTACATGCTCACGCAGCGTGAGGGCTGGCGTATCCAGCCAATAGCCACCCTCAGCACTTGCAACAGATCGGCAGAGTATGGAGCGATGTTGGCCAGTGACCCACCAGGCGTTTGCCCAGATGACCAGTCCGAGCCTGCTGCTCAATAAAGATAACCTGTTATGTTTTCTGAAGGGTTGCCGTGAGTTTAATCACATTGAGCCAAAAGCTTGTTTTTGTTCCTTTCCTAATGCATACTGAAAATCAAAATGGCAAACTCCTGATTAACTCTATACACCCTTGAGTTTAATTTTTTTTTAATTTTGACGTTCAACATTTTGTCGTTTAGGCGAGACAAATCACGAACTAAATGGAAACTCTTTCCTAGTCAACATAGCTGATACATGCGTGTAAAACCTGTATAACTACTTCTAAAATAACTATTTTCATCTGAGAAACAATGCGGAAGGGGTAGGTAAAGCATGAATGTTATTTAACTTTTAGGCCTATAAGATAATGTTGAGTATATTTGATTAAGTAGAGGTAATGTCCTTAACATCCCAAGTATTGCATGTTAATACTTTAATATGGAATCTTTCTCAAAAATAAAATAAAGCTCTAACCTGACAGAAGCTTCAGCCCTTCTTGCCGACCTATCAGTGGCAGGAAAACACTCCTATTGAATTCAATGGAAGTGCTTTACACGCACACAGGAGTCTTTTATCCTAGAAAATCTTCTCCCAAAATATGATTAATCCAATATTGTGCTGTTTTGTTGCTCACAAATATATGAGTAAAGGCTAGGATTGAAATGTTACTCTTACGCTTTTGTGCTAAAGATTAGGTGCTATTAAACTTGTGAATGAGGCCAAAATTCTTTTCGGACAAATGTTTGACCCATTTGTTTTTGGGCACTCAATTTCTTTTCCTGCCCTTTTGGTTCAGAAAAAATTCAGGGGGCTGTGTTTACTCTGAAACAACAAAAATATATCTCTTTCTGTGTGCCCCCTGCCTAATCCTCAGTCCTGTCGGTGACTCGACTCTCTGCTTCCTTTTGTGCCCCCTGCCCTAATCCTCCTAGTCTTCCCTCTACCATATCCCCACAACCTTCTCTTGGGGTTTTGCCATGTGTGTGCTCTCTCCCTGTGCCTTATAGCTGCTCCCCCTCACCTGCTCACCCACCTTCTTCAGCTGTTTACTTGTCTCCTCTGATCTCTCTGTGCAGCTGCAGAGACAATATTGACAAGAAAGGGAGAGGGGAGTTATTGATTGAAAGAGTGTGCAGGTGCAGAGAATAAATTGTGTTGTGTACACAGTGCCTGCAATAGAAGCTGCCCTAAATTATAACATAATATGCTTGTCTGTAGAAGTAAATTAATGCATAGTTTTCCTTACTGGAACTGAAATAGTTAATTGTCATCTGTATATTAGTTATCCTCTGTTAGGTCGTTTTTATAAGATGTGTTAGTTTGGTAACACTTGTTCCTCTGCCCATAAAGTGTTTGTTAATCAGTCTTTGGTCTTGTCTTAGATTCAGGAGCCATATGACCATCCTATGTATGTTTTTAAATTACTTCTCTGTATTATAGCCTCTACCACTTCTGCTAGGTGACTGTTCCACTTATCCACCACCTCTCAGTAAAGTAAACCTTCCTGACATTAGGTAAATCCCAAGGACCTCCATGTTAAGATTTTACACTGTTGGAGCAGCACAATATTCCCCCAAAATAACTAATAACTAATGTTGTCTCAGCTGCCCTAAAATATAATAAGATCCTCGCTTGACCACAGAGGTTAAAGGACGGCACAAAGCCGTGAGGACGATCACAGGGAAATGCGTCGGGCTTAGTGGTTTACACTCCATTCACGTTACACTTGGGATCCCTGTTAGTTGTTTGACCTCTGTGGTTAAGTTAGGATTCTATCAGATTTTAGGGCAGTAGAGCGAGGCAACATTAGTTTTTTTTATTCAAGCCACTGTTAATTTTGGAGAATCTTGGGCTGCCCCACAGCAGTAGCTGCCAAGAAGAGCGGCCGTGTAAAATACTTACTGCCAGTTATCGCAAGCCAAGAGTATTCCAACCAGTTATTAGGTTTAGGGGGGGAATTACTTTCTTGCCTGGGTCATATAGGTTTTGATAAACTCTACCTTCAATAAATGAAACCATCATTTAAAAGCTGCATTTTGTGTTTACTCACATTGTCTTAAAATTATTTGGATGATCTGAAACATTTAAGTGTGGCAATAAGCAAACAATAAAACAAAATCGGGAATGGGGCAAATACTTTTTCACAGCACTGTACCTTCATTCCATTTTTTTGTGGTGCTTTTTGTGAACCTCCCTTTTAGATTTTTGTGCCCCTTTCACAATCAGGAACTCAAGTTAATTATCCGTTATTGAATTGCTGTTAACATTTGTTTTGTGAAATTTAAGCTTTTAATTCTCCTTATTCACCTTCAGCCAAAACATGTTGCTTCACCGTATGAAATTAGCTGGATGCGCTTATTTTCTTACCTGGAGTTCTGTTCCTATTGTGGGGCCAGGTAAAAAAAAGACCTGATGGTTATTTAAATACTTAAATATTGATATCCCTCTACAGACCTATCCCATTTCCATTCTTCAGCCATAATCTGCCTACCCATTCTCTCCCAATTATCACCCGGTCCCCAGTCATAGCCCCCTTCTGTTATCAATTATCTGCCTTCCCCATACACAATCCCACCTCTAATTACATTAGGATAGGAGCTGCTTGATTGAGTTGGTTCAAAGACAGGACAGACATGTCGTATATACAGCCATCTGTGACGCAGCACAGAAGAGAAGCGTCGACAGTTTCACCATGAATGTACAGGCGTCACGTTTGTACCGTCAATAAAAATAGCACACCTGAGACATCACAACTCTTGTACATATGTAAGCAGCGCAGCACCAACAATCATTCATGCATTGATGTGAAACATATCACAAAGAGGCAATGGTAATCACAACAAGAGCAAAGATGTCAAAAAAAGGCTATTGTGGCAGGAATGACACCTGGGGATGCGGAGGGGGTGGAATGGCTTAGCCTGCGACATTGACCTGTTCCCTATTCAAAATTGGGTAGTTGCTAGCAAACTACAAAGCATCCTTAACACATTAGGTGCCATTAAAATGGGGGTGTTTCCCATGATGTCAATTAAAAGCTATTTATCCATAACAACAAATTGATGTACAATTGTTTTTTTTTTTAACTTTCAAAATATTATTTTATTTATGAAATCAACATTAACAATATATCATAAAACACATTTTTTTGTGAAAATTAAATGTGATTTTTATGGGGACAGTTAAATAAAATAAATACAGGTTTTTAACAAGAAATAACGGTGGTGTAAACTATTTGGCAAGATAATTTTTGAAATAAGTAAAGTGTATATATACTTTAGTATAGAGTTTTGCTAAATGAATTCACTTTTTAACACTTAGCTACGCTCACAGGATGCCTGTAAGGGCCAAATCTCTTCATGTTTTTTGGGAAACTTAAAAAAATTTTATATAGCCATATCTGGGAACATTCTAAATCAGATGGTTTTTAAACTGTTGAAATATGAACCCTTTAATAGCGGATAATGTAGATTCTATTTAATGACTCATATGTGTTAATTAAATGACTTTGATATCAGTCATCATGGAAATCTTGACTTGTCGTTATTTGAAGACACTCTTAATTGAGTCACCTGCATTCAAGCAGGATATCCACCATAACATGCTGGTAACAAAAGCACCAATTGGCAGCCTTATATATGATCAAAGAAGCGTAGAGTAGGAAGGAGTCAGTTCTAGACTGTTTGACCCTGAGAATCTGCCCCTTCCCCCTGAGATTAGGTCAAACCTGAGAGTTCCCAGGTATGTACATAACTGCTGTTAAATTTTATTTAATTGTCCCCATAAAAATCCCATTTAATTTTCACAAAAAAAGGTGTTTTATGATATATTGTTAATGTTGATTTCATAAATAAAATAATATTTTGAAACTTAAAAAAACAAACAATTGTACATCAATTTGTTGTTATGAATAAAGAGTTTTTAATTGACATTAAAGAAATCATACAAAAATATAAAAACCTAGACTGGATTGTTCTTGTTTCAGAAGCGCTGAACATGTTGCCGGCAGATAAAACAATAGCCACAAGGTGGCAGTATAGCCATGCCAGAATATAAACAACGCGACATGACCTTTTATGGAATAAATGTGTTCTCCTCAACAAAATCCCTTCCTGCTTTTTGCTCATCATGTTCACCGCCAATATCATTAAGAGGCTTTATTTTTATATAAAATGTGGTTGCAAATACTCCACAAATGTAAATACTTCCATCAGCAATTTATTGTTGGCAGTCCTTACCATAGGCCTACCCCTCCAAAGACCCATATTGAGTCACCTACATTCAAGCAGGGTTATCAATGATAAAATATTGGTAGCCAAGAGCTGTAGCTAGCTCCTTTTGCGCCCGAGGCAAGAGTGGAAAATTGTGCCCCCCAGCTAATTTTTAACAGAGGTTATTTTATTTACACCGCCCTCACGCACTGCCTTTACACACACCTATCCATAAACACGCATATATGCATACACTGCCCTTACACACGACTGTCCAATAACACGCATATACACATACACTGCCCTTACACAACCCTGCCTTTACACACATATACACACACACTAGCTTACAAACATACAAATACCTACACTGCTCTTACACACACACTACCCATATACACACACCAGCTTACAAACACACACATATATACACATATACTGCCTTTACACACTGCCTTTACACACACCTGATCATTAACACGCATATACACATACACTGCCCTTACACACACCAGCCTATACACACTACCTTTACACACACGTGCCCGTAAACACACATATACGCATACACTGCCCTTACACAAGCCTATCCATATACACGTGTATAAACATACACTGCCCTCACACTCCTCTGACTTTACACACACATATACACACACACCAGCTTACAACACACAAATACCTATACTGCTCTTACACACACACTGCCCATACACACACAAGCTTACAAACACACTGCCCTTACACACACACCAGCTTACAAACACACACACATATAGACAGCCCTTACACCCCTTTCTCCCCATCCCTTACTTTTTATCATCTTCCATCATCTTCTATCTTCCATCCTGTGGTGGAATCATGAGGTTTGTCACTCCTAGTGATTAGGGAGCATGGAAGCTGAGGTCTGAATTGACAGACCTCGCGCTCCATAATGTTGGGTCAGTTAGAGGGGGTTTGTGAGCTCCCCAACCAGCCCTGCTCATCGGACATCTCCTCCCCAGACCAGCGAGCAGCGCTGGTTGGGGAGAGCACAATCGTGCAGCTGCCTTGCCAGTCCCCTGAAGACCGGCCCAGGGGAGTTGGCCTTTCCTCTCGCCCCCTCCCCTATAGAATTGTTACTGTTTTTTTAGGGGCTTCATGGTGAATCACATTGCTAGCAGCAAAATAGTGTTCAATTCTGCAACATCTCCATGATTGTCCCTACGTGGCGTGGCTAACATCAGCGAGGAGACAGAGGGCCGTATATGCAGTGATATATTCTGTGGAGTGTTTTATTTAGTGTAACAGTAATAAGCTCCCCTAATTTTCCAACTATAGGCCACTTCTTTAAACAAATTTCAAGTCCTTAAACCAGGGGTGCACCCTATAATCCAGACAATGGAGTATTTTTAATGTCTAGTGAGAACAGGAACAGGGACATCAATGTAATAAAAGAAAATAATGCATATTGTCCCAATTTTCGAATTGACTGATTATGGACAGTGGTGTACTTACCTTTCTTGCTGCCCTAGCCTATGCTTAGGATAACACCCCCAGGCGCCCCTCTTCTGCTGGCACCTCCACTGCATTAAAGGGTGCACAGTACCCTTAAGTCAAAGATTTGACCTCATATCCATTCTAATGCAATCTATGTAGGCTGTGCTGAGCAGGTATAGCCTCCATAGTGGTCAGTTGGGGAGATCAAAGAACTTCCTTGCATACCCAGGAACTCGGGTTTTGCCCAGAGACTCTGGGAGAAGCACTGCTTCGTCATTGGAAAACTAGGGGTCGCGGGAGCAGTGTTCTGACACACCCAATTCCCCGTCCATTTCCCCCTTAACCAGTGTTGTTTCCTGCGGGACCTCCAACTGACGTCAACAAGACCCCCCCACTGACATCACTGATGACTTCCTGCCCACATCCCACAAGGGGGGGCTCCATGGAGCCATATGGTTCCCAGGTATGCTCCCTTGTGACTGCTGCATTGAGTAGCGGGACACCGCTGTACCTGCGCCCTACATCTAGGACACATGACTGGTTATGGAGCCAAAAATCTGCTTCACAGTTTCAGGCAGAAGATGGCTATTCTTCTCTCTCTCTATATCTCCTTCCTCTCTCTTTTTTTATCCAGCATGCTTTCTCTTTGCAAATTAACAATTACTCGGCATGGCAGACACAAACTACCTGGGATGTATTTTAAAAATAAATACACATCTGGTGGAAGAAAGGATGAGACTCAGTCAAAATAACACAGCTGTCAACTGTTTAGTTCACATTAAAGAATGTTAGATATTCCTAACAAACTTTCCCACAGGAGCCTATCAGCATTTCTATTTAGAGACTGCATTTATGAGCGATGCCAAGCAAACTGCAAAGGATGAGGATGGATAATAATAACGGGCCAAAAAAAAAGAGAGGGACATGGAATTTGATTTTCGTCTTTAAGTGTATCCGTTACAACCCTTAACTTTTTTTTTCTTTCCTCCTGGTCAGCGGCCAGTAAAAATTCCATCTTCAAGCGAAATGAACAAAGAGGCTGCCAGATCTCAGCCTGCATGTTTTCCTGCCATGAACGTCTGTCGTCTCTACTGAAGGTCTACAACAACAACCAAAAACATGAAAATATCCATTTTTCTTCATCGTGTGTTATCTATTGTTTATAACACTGATCTGTTAATACATTGTGGATCCGTCAATTATTTTACAGTTATGGAAACGAAATAAACCTATGCCATGGCATTTACAGATAAGCATTATACACACTGCCGTTCAAAGGTTTGGGGTCACTTAGAAATATCCTTATTTTTGAGAGAAAAGCACATTTTGTCCATTAAAATCACATGAAATGGATCGGAAATCTAGCGCAGACGGGGTTAATGTTGTAAATGACTATTGTAGCCTGAAAAAGACTGATTTTTAATGGAACCTCTTCATTGGTGTACAGAGGCCCTTTATCACTCCTGTGCTCCAATGGAACGTTGTGTTCTCCAATCAAAGGTTACATTTTAAAGACTAGTTGATCGTTAGGAAACCTTTTCGCAATTACGTTACGGCTCGAAATGCCATGATTTTCCATGAAAACAGCTACATTTCTAAGTGACCCCAAACTTTTGAATGGTAGTTTGTATATTTTCCCCAATCTGTGATCTGGAAAGCACTAAATTAAAAGCTGCCACCCAAATGCTGCTATCAGAGAACAAGTTTATCGTGAACACAGAGCAGATAACAAAACATAAACAGAAGCAAGATCTTCTCATTTCTTTTCGAAGTGTTTATATTCATGATAAAAATAAGTAGGTGTCAAACAGAGTAAGTTTCCCATAAAGAATTTGATGTAGTGGAGTGCAGAGGTCGGACTGCATCCAGGGAGAAGATTACGCCCTTCGTACACGTGGACATATAAGGTGAAAGGTCTGGCCTAAAATCATATGCAGCTCTTTTGGATGTTACCTGTAGCAAAATTATCATTTAATGTTCTCGACCCTTCTTTAATTTCCAATAAATCACTAGAAATAGAAGCACAATGTTTAATCTGGATAATTCATGCAGTTGTTGCTAATGAGATGATTTTGTAAACTTCGTTATAGTTGGGCAACTTGGTGGAATTAGTGGAATGAACACAGAATTTGATGGCGGATAAGCCCGTCTAGTCTGCCATTTTCCCAAGATAAAATGGAGAACTTGCTGCCCCCAATCTCAGCTTCCACGAGGTGAACTTTTCAACTAAATAAAACAGAAATTATTCTGCTGGATGACAAACAGATGGTACAGACTATGGGTATTTCTGATAATTGTTAAAAGCTGTCAAAATGACATTTGCCTGCATGGGTTCTCACTGTTCTCCACCACCATTAAATTATCTGTTCAACATTAGAATTAGGACTGCACAAAACTCTTGATTGGTCGAAATGGACCTGAGGACATTCTGTAAGCCAGTTGACAAAGCTTTTGTTGAGTTGCTGGTTACCAATCACCAAGGTACAGCACATTTTGAGCTTTTTTGATGAGTCCTAGCTTTAGTCCATATGGACTCAGCTAGATGGAAATCAGGTGGAAAATGGTGCACAATGGATAGTAAATTCACCTGAATGTGAGTGCACTCAAGATGCACTTGGCTCCCCTTGAGTCTCAAGACCACAGCTTTACTTTACTGAATAAACTAGATAGATAAAATAGCTTTACGGGGTAAGGTTGTCCAAATCTCGCAGATGAGGTAGCCTTGAGTCCTAATGCCAACCGACGCCTTCTACATACAGAGAACAGAACAACAAATGATAGGTGACCCTCACTGGTCTGGACCACCAAGTCCGTATCTGTCTGTATCTTTTTCCATACTTTTTTCATAAATCTGTGCAAAGCCGACACTAGCTACCAATGACATTTTTGTTGCGAGAGAATAAATTTCCTTTAATAAAGTGAACATTTTCTCATGAATCTACGGCAGATAATAGGCCTTTAACTCGTGGGAATGAAATGGTCCATTGAAATAAAAATAAAATAATGGATTAAGATTGTCAGGAATTAATACCTTGATTTAGCACAGAGCATTCCAGAAATGCTTTCCATCCAGATAAATTATTCAGAGAAATATTAAATTATTCAGAGAAATATTAAATTATTCAGACAACATCAAATTATGGAAATTATTCAGAGAAATACAGGGTGGCTTACATGCTGATTTATTAAACAAAGATAGTTAAAAGATCATCAATATATTTGGTATATATTTGTCATCCTGGCTCCTATAGCTCTCATGACGGTGTAATTATTTTATGTATTATATAACTTTGTTTTTTAACTATTTTTTTTGGATTCTCAAGAACCTTCAGTATTTTGTTTTATTGCATTTAGTTTTATGACAATGTACCTCTAAAAGATCTACATTTATAAGGCTGCAGTGTGTAGTACGGATAACTCTTCTGTTCATGTGCACAGGACTGGTCCAAACATTTTTAGTTCTGTAGGCTGTAGGCTGACCCTGATGGTCTTCAGCTCCCTACTCTGCCTCACTTGGTGGTCAGGCCACCCCACCTTATTACCGATGATTGTATCGCTCACAATCCCACCTATTGCTATATTAATGAGGCGGGGGGCTGGTAGCTAAGGGGCCATAAGCAAATCAAGGTGCTTCAATGTAGCCTGTAGTAAGTCATTCTCAATGACCCTGAACTTAATGTCCGACACTGGAAAGAACTTGGTGAAGCTGTCACCCGCCAGCTCAATGCCTTCCACTACAAGGCAGGCCATATGGCTTCCAGCACCCAGGGCAGACAACAATCTTATATTTTAGCATTTAACATAGGAGAAAACCTGGTAGTATAGGCTAGGCTTTAAGCAGGTCTGCCATTGTCTATATGTTGAGACAATCTGGTATTTTTATGTTCCAATATGAAAACTGTAAATGTTGTAATGGTATAAACAGTACCATATACAGTATATTTGTATTACTCTTATATCCTAATTTTGACATAATAGTTATGCGTGATTTGTTGCATAGGCATTATATCTGGATATAAATTTCTGTTTCCTTAAAATTCTCTACATGATCTAATAGGGTAGATTACACTCTAGATTTTGTATTACTATTAACCATTGTTGTGTTATAACAGTATTATACACACAACGATTCTTAATGCATTATAGCTTTCTGAATTGTAATGGTGATTAGGTATAAGTAAATATACCGACATTGTTGAATAACTAAAATACTTTTATCAGAAAAGCAGGATATATACATGATTAAAACTTTGTTAAAATTGTATTGAAATCAGTCTAGATTTGTGCTGATTTTTTTTTTATTTTTATTTTTTATTTTACATAATTGTTAAAATAGTTTTATTAGTTTTAGAATTGTTTAATACAGTGAATTAAATATCAACAATGGAATTCTTTGTCATAAAACATATAGTGTGACATTCCAGCTGAAGCCGCTGACATGTTATTGTAGAACGGTCTACTCTTTGCTCATGGTAAAGAAATACTTTATTTGTTTAGGTCTGTGAGAAGAAGGTTCTATGGAAAGTCCCAGGGCTTTCATGTTGGATTCCATATTCATTTCTCCCACTGGAAGTGTTTGGCCACTTAAACTCGGCTCCGAACAGCAGCATAATCTATCTGCATCTGCATGTGGTTTATGGAACCCGGCCAAATCTTGATCGCCGTTACTGTGTGAACCTAAGTTAGATGGAACAGCACTGAAAATCTAAGAACATCAGACTAAGCAGAACTGATAAACGTCTCCTAAGATACAGAAGGTTTGAAATATAGATAGGCTACAGATGAAAAAAAGCCGCTTTGTATGAAATTTTGAATTTTATGATATTTGAATAGACCTTTATTTTTTATAGTTTGTTTTATGAATCAAGAATGATGGGGTGCTAAATACTAATGTGCTTGGCTATAGCTGCATTTCAAATCACTCTGGTGAAGGTCACAGTGGAGGTCTGTCCCATCGCCACGTTTCCCCTGATCCTCATATAAATGAAGGCAGTAAGGCAAGGCCAGTGAGAAGAAAGAGGAGCAGAGGTTAAGGGGCAGGAGACGGACTCTCCAACCAATTCCCTGTCTTTAATCTTATAAAGCCGTCCTAAACCAATCAACAACAATCAGCAACTTAAGAGTAGGGGTGGGATAACATAAAGGTGGATCAATAAGCATACAGACCCTGCGAACTGGAAGCTAAGATGGATTGCTCCCTTGTTTACACATAATGCGGGTTCAAAATAGGTATAAACCGCTTGTTTTAATCTGTAAACATAGTTCCATAGGTTTATGTAGCGTACTGAATTTTAAAATGTAGAATTTAGGGAAAGCGACAGATCAGCTTTATTCTATACATCAGCTGGTTCACTATGTGGCTCGTTTACATGCCTAATGGTCAGTGTGTCTCTTAGGAGTATGCGTGGCATTACAGTGCGATCGTGATCTTTAGTGCTATGCGGACACGTAACATTTCCACAAATGTTGCAAAAACATTCCTGAGGCTTGATTTTATATGCTAACATAATTTTAGAATGTATAGTTTTAAACAAACCAAAGCATCTATAATCAATGCCAGAATGATTTAAGAGAGATTAATTTATTTTTTAAGAAGCATCATTTTTAGAACAAAAATAACACAAGGTAGTTGTTAAGCCCAATTAAGGAATTCTATTTATCTCATGTAACACTTTGTTAAATCAGATAAGAATTGTCGATGTTTCATTCAGGCATCTGTTACGTAAGAAAAACATCTCCAAATTATATCAACATATCTGTACGTTTCTATATTTCTGAAATGCAATCAAGTGTGTAATTTAATCAAAGAAAAAAAATACAAAAATTAGAGGTTTGAGTGGGAAACAAGAAAGAAGGTGAGGAACTGCTTGGGTAAGGATAATTTCATTGTAGCAGAGGTCCCAAGTTAGTAGCCTGGAGATCTAAAAGGTGGTAAAAACAGATGGTTTTTGCTGTGGCCAAGGAGAACATGTTCCCCTTCCAGTATAATTGCATCACTTTTGATGCGCAAACCACATAAATGTACCAAAACCTTCATAGTATACACCAACCAGCCATATCATAATGACCACCTGCCTAATATTGTGTAGGCCCCTCTTTTGCCACCAAAACAGCCCTGACCCGTCAAGGCATGGACTCCACTAAACCTCTGAAGGTGTGCTGTGGTATCTGCACCAAGACGTTAGCAGAAGAGCCTTTAAGTTCTGTAAATTGCGAGGTGCGGCCTCCATGGATGCATCCTGGTGCCGCGTCTTCTCCAGGTAAGCAACGCGCCCGGCCATCCACGTGATGTAAAAAAAATAGTGATTCATCAGACCAGGCCAACTTCTTCCATTACTCCGTGGCTCGGTTCTTATGCTCATGTGCCCATTGTAGGTCATTACACCCTAATTTTGATATTTATCTATCATCATATCTGGGAACATCCTAGGGTAGGCTACCCAGAGTACACCCACTTATTGGGGAGTGACTTCATGAAGGGGTGGGGCTTTGTGTACATAGGGGAGGGGCTAGGCACAGCAGTCGTAAGTGAGTGACACTTGAGCATAGCCAAACATCACTGCCCTAGATGGAGAAAGAAGAAACTGAACCAGAAACTCCAGGTCAAACCCCGGTATGTATATGATCTATATGTTAAGCCCAGTTAAGTGTATATTCACAAAAACAAGCAAACAGTTTACAGCCAAGTGCTGGATTCCAACATCTGTAAAGGAAATTCCCAATATTTTCACAATTCATGCAAAAAATTATTTTACCACTTTTAACTAAATAGAAGAAAATAGTGTTGCATGTTTTTTGAGTAATACAATGATTATGATCCTTCTGGGCCAGGCTTTCTTCAATAAGTGTAAGTTATACATGTACCAGCTTTCACGAATAATGGGCACTATAATTCACAGATGGTGTTACTTGAGAGCGACAGACCAATTTTGAGTTACACGGAATTTTAAAATGTCCTTTGCTGAAAAAATAAAGTAAAAAAAGTAAAATCCATTTACCCTATAACGTTCCATGAAGAAGTGGTTAAGATTGATGTTACCAGACATGAAAATTTTGTCATTATGGCTTCTGCGTGTAGCGCATGGAATGTGTGGGCTTAAAAATAAAGAAATAGTTTTACTCCCCTGTGCTTAACCAAAAAAAGGAGGACGGTTTGAAATGGTCTGAAAAGAATTATATCTACTTCTGCTGGTTTGCAAAAAAAAAAAAAGACTAATCATAGCGTTTGCTCTGTATGTGCGTGGAACAAACAGGGGTTCCAGAATTATTCCAGTAAGCATTTTCTCATGTCTGGGTAAAAATACATAAAACAAGCTGACATAATTTGGATTAATTTGGTTAATTCTGCGTATATTATAATTGTTTCTGTTATAAGAGCCATAGCCACTTTGCTAGCAAATTTAGCTCTGAATGCAATTAATATGCCACAATGGAAAGCAACACACGGTAATTAAGTTCTCTGTAAGACTATAAGCATGCACCCACAATCCTCTCTGTGTAGAGAGAGAGAGAAAGAAGGAATGTTATATTGAGAAAGGAGAGACAGGGGAAAAGGAAGGTGTAAGAAGAAGGAGAAATGATGAAAAAATAGAGAGAAAAAGGAGAAAGAAAAGTGATAGGGATAAAGAGAAAGAGGAGGAAAGATAAAGAGCGAAGGGAGATAAGAGATAAAGAGAAATATGAGAGATAATGAGAAAAGGAAGGGTCCAAGTGAGAGGTAAAAAGAAAGAGGAGGGGAGATAAAAAGGGTGGGGATACTGGAAAAAAGAGTAAGGTAAAGTAAGGGAAGAGAATGAGAGAAAGGGTAGGGAAATAAAGAGAGCAAATAGAGACAAAAAGAGATAGAAAGGAGATAAAGACAAGAGGAGGAGAGGTGATGAAAAGGGGGGGTCAAAAAGAAGAGGAACAATATAGATAAAGAGATAAATAGAAAAGGCAGAGATAAAAATGGAAGTAATAAAGAGAAAGGGAAAGATAAAGAAAAAAGGGATAGATAAAACAGGGCAACTAGAAAGGGAGAGAGGTGGATGGAAAGGAGATAAATTATGAGAAAGGGGAGAAAGTGTGTGCTTGTGTTTTGAAAATGTTTGTATGTATGTGTGTTTATGGACAGTGTAGTGAATATGTGTGTATTCTGACAGTATATCCATTACTGTTACTGTGTTGGGCCTAAATGGTAAACAATGAACAAATGATGTGTGTCAGCCAGACTATGAAGAGACCTAAAAGTCTGAGACCACTGTGGGTGTAATATGGGTGCTGGGCAAGTCCTCTGGGTGCAATCTAGGTTATGGGGCAAGTCCTGTGGGTGCAAACTGGATGCTAGGCAAGTGCTGTGGGTGCAATCTAGGTGTTGGGGCAAGTCCTGTGGGTGCAAACTGGATGCTAGGCAAGTCCTGTGGGTGCAATCTGGGCGTTGGCAAGTCCTGTGAATGCAAGCTGGGTGCTTGGGCAAGTCGTGTGGGTGCAATCTAGGTGCTGGGCAAATCCTGTGAATGCAAGCTGGGTTCCAGGGCTGGCCATTGGAGTGTGCTACTTGTGAGCTATACCTGTAATTTAGGGTTTTCATGTATTATTCATTTGATCTATACCTTCAAAGGCAAAATGTTTGTACAAGGACAAAGTGTCCGTGACAAGGTTTGTGAAGGTCCATAGAAGATCAAGTTGTCCACCACAGATCCCAGTAAAATGTCCATCATGAGAAATGTTGATGCCTACCCCTGCACAGGACAGACATATGGGTATCCTGAATTTAAAACAAGACCAAGGACCGATTAGGGTTTGCATCTTCATAGCAAGAAAAACAAACAGCCTAGATGGGTCGAATGGTTCTTAACTGCCATTCAATTCTCTATTTCTATCTATGAATGAGATTCAAGGCTAAACCAGTTCAAGCTCCTATTCCTGTTTAGGATTCGTGTCCATGTGATGAGCCAAACCTATTGTTTGGCTCAGTTCCTGATCAGCCTGTGGCTTTCAAACCTCTAACCTATACCAAAGTATAACCACTAAATATACCATACCCCAGTGTCCCCATCCCATTATATATGGGACAAAGTGCTATATGGCTTCATATGTAAACAAATTTATTTGATTTGGTAAATCTACCTACGGCTGGTGATTTATGTTTGAGACAGTTTGGTTTAAAAGTAAGTAACTGATTATTTTCTATTCAATAAAACATGATAAGTAGGTAAATTATAAAGACGTGAAACTTTAGTCTCAAAGCACCAACTAGGCATTTTGCAGAACCAGCTCTTCTCTTGTAGGTGGACATCTCCTCTCGGGCTGCATAATACATAAGTGATTTATTTTACCACAACTCTCTTACAACTTAGTGTTACATGAATAAACCCCTCAAAATAAATCCTATTTGCTTTGCAGCCTTAAGAGGTTTTGTTATTAAGTATTTTATTACTACTTTTCTTATTGAATCCCACCAGTATTCGGATTCGGAGTGAATAAGGACATTTTATCAGATTTATTCCTTAATAGCAAAACATCCTTACCATTTACTACACAAAATGCAGAGTAATCAGATATTCTAAAGACCCTGTTGGTTGACAACTCTTAAGAGTCCGTTCTAAATACCTCTCTGTTATAGACTTATAAAACTGTTAGAAAAGCACATTGAAATTCCAAACGGGGGCCTCTAAATTTCCTATCCAGTGGTAAGAAAAACATTTGGTAACTTTATATAGAAGTGAGTAATTTATTATTCATGAAGATAGAGACAGGACATTTGAATTAAATACATTTGTAAATAGTAGACCAGCAGACCTTACGGGAAACACGATCACATGATCCAAAAACAGAAAAAAAAACCTTTTTTCAATATATTTTTTTAATTATAATCACTTTCCCGTCACTGCCAACATTATAACAATAGAGTTAACAGAGGCTGCGTCTGTAATTGGACCCCAATTTAAGCATTCCCTGTACCCTTCTTTGTTGTGGTGTATAGAGAGGTGGGGGTCCTAGCATATGACATCATAATCAAAAACCATTGGTGACTGTTTTGGTGAGCAATGTGAGAAATTAGCTCAAGAAATTAGCTCAAGAAAATATATAAAATGGTCTTCAAACTTTCAAGACCAATTGGTGTAGACCAAGCTATACCCCAGCCTGGCTCACACTCAACTACGTGATCAGCAGGGTCTGTCACTCACACCTTTCTCCTTTCTTCCTTTCACCTACAAATTGAAATCCTCCAATATCCATTTAAAACCCTAAACATGGCAGATTCTATTTGAATTCCGCGGCCTACTTACCCGAAGACTCTGACATGGACGGGTCAAAGATGGGCTCTTGCATTGCACTCGTGAAATCAGGAAGCAGCGGGCAGTGAAGTAAATTACCACTCTTCCTAAGTACCTCGAAACACCGATCCCTGAAGGACGTTCTAATTATTGAGTTCAATCTCGCTATGGACCCTTAATATATGTGCGTGTTTTATCACTACTATAGAAAGAAAATATTCACCCACACCAAATTCTTCTAGCTTTAACTGATCTCTAAAGTAAAACAGGCTGTTCTAGAACTGGCAATACATACGTTTCCACACACAGGCGAGGGTCACTTAACTGGCTTCCACCCTGTATTGATTGTAAAATAATAACCTCTGGAGAGGTTTCATGTTTATACTGTGATCTGTTGTGCATATATTCAATAGTCTATTTAGTTAAGTTCGCTTGTAAAATTAGAACCCAAATTCTATCGCATGTCTAATGTATCTCATTCCTAACCAAAGTCCAGAGTGGTTTGTCAATTCCCAACCTCTAATATTTTCCAGATATATTCAGCCAGGCTTTGTGGTATCGGCCTAATTTGGATGCATTCTTAGCTCTTTTTTTTTCTTTTCTTCATAAGCGGCAATCATTCTTGGCCTGAACGCACGACACAATTGCCGCATCAGCGCTAATGCACAGATTTCTCATCAGAATATTTATTTGACATCTATTCCTCCCTGCTAATTTCATCATCCAGTATGGAAGGTTCACCCTCAAAGATCAAGGAGATATCCAGATCAAAATAGAGATTTTAACCACATAAAACACTAGTCCAACTCCTCGGAGTCATTTATCTGTTTTTGATTATTGTAAACCAGTTGCCAAATACCTTTGGTTACAACAGAAAAAATAAAATAAAAATGTCTATACATTGCTGTGATTTAATGCTAATGTCTTGCTTAAAACAAGTAATTACTTTGATCATCTTAATATAATTACATTGCTTGGAACTTCCCAGGAGGCCTCCCCTTGGTGGTCCATATAGGAGATGTATGGGGTGGCGCTTAGCCAGAGTGGCAGGGCAAGGTGCGCTAAATGTGGGCGGTGTAGTAGTGGTATTAAGGGGTGTGGCTATTTGCACGTGTGAATGAATAATAGCAGGAAGGGTACAGAACTTATAGATTTGGCGGAGCTAGACCCCTACACAGACCTCAATCAGAAGCTGATCCTCTGCGGTACCTGGAGCCTTCAGGGCTGAATTCCTAGCGATGGTTCTTTATCATGCCATTAAACTCTTAAATAGAAAACATCATGCGTGATGTGTAACGTGTGATGTGTAATGTGTGATGTGTAATGTGTCACATTATACATTAGTGGACAAAAATAAATAAAGGTGAGTTAATGACCAATTTTGCCTTTGTTCGTCTACATCTATTTATAAATACATAAATGATTATGACACAGAGAAGATACAGTAGGCATACGTGTTTTGAAGAAGAGACTGGTGATATAACTTTAGGAACAATTATTTTAATCTGCTGAGTGCCACTCCATTCCACTAGGTGACATGTTAGAAGGCCTAGCAGGTTAGTGTGCCAGTGGCATGTAGATGTGCTGGGAGGGATCAATCTGGGACCTTGCCAAAAACATTAGGAACTGCAGTTGCAGGTAAGATTAACAAGAGGTTTTCATAAACCAATGCCAACCAAAAATAAAGACATTACTTCCCCTTTAATTTCTCCATATTATTTATACTCAAGATGTGGTCACATATTTAATGAAACCTACACTGATCGGCCATAACATTATGACGACTGACAGGTGAAGTGAATAACACGGATAATCTTGTTATCATGGCGCTGATCAGTGGGTGGGATATATCAGACAGCAAGCGAACATTTCGTCTTCAAAGTTGATGTGTTAGAAGCAGGAAACATGAGCAAGCGTAAGGAACTGGGCGAGAGCCAAATTGTGATGGCGAGAGAACTGGTTCAGAGCATCTCCAAAACTGCAGCTCGTGGTGGAGTGTTCCTGGTCTGCAGTGGTCAGTACCTATTAAAAGTGGTCCAAGGAAGGAATAGCGGTGAACCGGCAATAGGGTCATGGGCGGCCAAGGCTCATTGATGCAGGTGGGGGTAAAGGCTGGCCCATGTGGTCAAATCCAACAGACGAACTATTGTAGCTCAAATTGCCGAAAATGTTAATGCTGGTTCTGATAGAAAGGTGTCAGAACACACAGTGCATCGCAGTTTGTTGCCCAGACCAGTCAGGGTTGCCCATGCTGACCCCTGTCCACTGCCAAAAGCGACTACGGAAATGGGCACGGAACTGGACCACGGAGCTATGGAAGAAGGTCGCCTGGTCTGATGAATCACGTTTTCTTTTACATCACGTGGGTGGCCGGGTGCATCGCTTACCTGGAGAACGCATGGCACCAGGATGCATCCATAGAGGCCGCAACTTGCAGGACTTAAAGGATCTGCTGCTAACGTCTTGGTCCCAGATACCACAACGAACCTTCAGAGGTCTGGTAGAGTCCATACCTCGACGGGTCAGGGCTGTTTTGGTGGTAAAAGGGGGACCTACACAATTATAGTCAGATGGTCATAATGTTATAGCTGATCGGTTTATGTGTGATTAACAAATGATTTCCAGCTGTTATGAGTCTGTATGAAGAAAATAAATTAAGGATACATTTCAAACATTGTATGTATTTTTTCTATTTTATGTTTTTTGAAACTTTATTTGTATTTCTTTATATTTCTTTGGTTGTTCTGGACACTCAAGAGCTAATGAGCCAGAGCTAGAGATCCCTGCTCCAGATTATAAAACACAGTCCTAAATGTGAATGCATTTGAGAAACTATTTCTAGCATCTCTGTAACTAATTATTAAATATCAATTTTAGGTACTATATAACTTTAAATTGTTTTCCTATTTTTTCTGTTGATTATCCCAAGATTTTCCATTCAGTTGATAGTACAAGATGAAACTATTAATGACATTTTTAGTAAATGGAATTTCCAAATGGAAAACAATAATATTGTAAAAAAATTCAGTCCTGTTGAACAAAAGATGAATGTTAGAAAAAAAATAGCATTACCAAAGCCAAGAAACAGCCTAGTTAATAATCAGAGGGAAATAAATACAGTAGTAAACTAGTTTGCTGATTTTATGCAGGAAGATCCAACTTCTGGCCAAACCACTTAAATTTAGTGATTTTTCACATCTGTTTCACAATTTGTCTTCAGAATAGCTCAATTGTTTGATCTGAAGTCCCAGATTATATTTTAGAATGCCTAATATTCCAAATGACTCGGTATAGACTTCCCTTTTGTCAGATGTGCATTTGCCAGCTGTTAGATATACTTTAAAGTGGCTCTGTAACCGTTCTCAAATCTTACATTTTACAGTATAGTACATATATATATATATTTATATATATATAAAACGAACCTACAGGAACAGTCTATTTAACGCCTTATTTTTGTGTGATTATTCTTCTGTATGCGGTTATCTCTCTCATGGTGGAAAGTTGCTGATGGTTGTTGATTGGCCCAGGTAGCCATTGCAAGGGGAAGTGAGGAGAAGAAAGAGAACTTCTTCAGAACAGGAATTTGATTAAGTAACGCTAGTCATGTCACATTCAAACATAGAGCTCAACTAGTAAAACTAGTCCCGTTACTTTCTAAACTAGATATGTCATAGTTAATGTCAGTTTTACCACTACAGATCTTAGGCTGCCTGTGATAAACTTGTAAATTAACCCCTTAATGACAAAGCCCGTACATGTACAGGCTCAAAATGCATTGTTCTCAATGGGTTTATGGACCGCCCATTGTCCTTAAGGGGTTAAATAATATAGAGCTATAGATTGTTTCAATAGATTAGTTTTAGTCACGTTAAAAAACCACGGTGGTCACGGTCCCTCTAAAAAAGAAACTGATCTTTAAACTATGCATTAAACCCACTTTCTTATGTTTTATTCCTTTCGTTTTGACAGGGTGGGTTCCGCTATTTAATTCCAACTACAAAGTAAAAAAAACGGCAGACTACAACATTCTTGAATAGCTTCCAGCTCACAGTCTACATTTAGAATTAATTTATCTTCAGATGCAATATTTTACCAATTACTCATGGTCAGGTAATTTTTGTGATTTAGCAATGAATTATGAACGAGGCATTTTGTGGGGTTATTTGAGAAGAATCCACAAAGAATGTCAATTGTTGGGGAAAAGGGACGCTTATTTTTTAGTGAGTACAAAGCGATTACTATGGGATATTTAAGTTAATGTATATAATTAATTAAAGGGGTAGTCATTCTAAGTGGCAGGACTTTTTCAATAATTAGCATACCTAGGAACTTTTCAGATGGACCGTGGCTAAATACGGCTCTCTGCCCAGAGAAAGAGGAACGTGACCTGGAGACCCAGAGTGGCAGCGGCTCAACCGGAGACTCCAGGTCAAACCCAGGCGTTCCCAGGTGCTACGATTAGTGAGGCATTTTGTGCTTCAATGACCCCCTGCCTCATCACTAAGCAAGAAGTATTTCACTTCTTCTGTTATGAAGCACCACTAGTTCTTCTTTGCAGATGTTCTCTGTCAGCCATTATCATTCACTCCAATAATAATACAAATATTACAGCACGCAAAAAAAAATTACCGGAACAAAAAAACTAACTAAAAATGGAGTTTCATTTCTTTACAATACTAAATAATTTTTTACACAACATTTATTAGGGTAGTTCCTTTACGAAGGTACACAGTAGGGACGTAAATGGTGGAAGCAGGTTTTAGCTTTCCAATGATCCCAATAGGACAATAACACATTAGGTAAAGGGTCTGTCTATCTGGTGAACCAGCCCTGTCTACCCAGAACCAAATTTATATCCTAGCCCCAAATTAGGATTGTGAAAATTTGTATCCGTGGCCAATCAGGCTCAAATTGCACAAAAAACGGGTGTGAGTATGAGTGAGTGGATCATACATGGTTATGAGAAATAAGTGCCTACAAGGCAGACTCTGAACATTCCAAACCAAACGTTACAACAAAGACCTTACTAGACCTAGTTCCTTTACAACAATCAAGCTACAGACAGATACCTAGAAACAATATTGATAACGAGTAATCATCTGAGATAAGTAATCTGCGTAAAATGAGATAGATTTAGAAAAAGTTTATTAATATTTTTTATGCTTTCCCCTAAATGATGTTCACACATCGAGACCATGTGATTTTCTTGAAAATTCCGTGAAAATCTTTTCCTGCTCGCACTACATCCTCATGACCTCATGATTACAGCTTCGTAAACAGGTAAGTCATACTTCCTCATGAAGCAATCAGAATAGCGAAGACGTTCTCATTCACACAAACCAGCAAAAGTATGATTTGCCAGCGATTGCACAATCGGAATAAAAAAAAAATCAAGACGAATACGCACAGTTAGGCTTTTTAAGAATGTTTTGGGTTGGTTTTCTGGGCTGTAGTTCAGAGTTGCAAAATAGTGTATGATCCGCACGACTTGTTATCCTACCAGAGTTTTAGGATTTTTCTAATAAGCGTGTAATTTAATAGTTATTACTTTTAATGAAAATGATTTCATTCCATGTTATTATTATTTATTGACCTAGAAGTCTTAGAGGTGCAGGGTGCTGGATGGTATACAGTAGCTGGAGGCATTAGGAGAAGAAAATAGGAGGTGGTTCTGCTGCTCTCGACATCTCAGATCAGACCTCGCCTAGAGTATTGTAGATTGGAGACCCAGAAGGATACAGGAGGGAAGATAACTTCAAAGGAGAAACGTTAAAAAAAGTCAGGATCTAAACCTAGAGGGTCGAGGGCTTAGATGTAATGTTAAGAAGTTTTACTTTACTCAGAGGTTGGTAGGTAAAGTGCATAATGGGACATGCTCTTAATGTGGTTCTTTCTGGAGTAATCTTGGGAGGTCTCAACTAGTGAGATATTCTCACTTGACAGAATACATGGCATGATTTGGCAAAGATCTAAGCAAACCATATCAGAATTATCCACAAAGCTTAATGGGCTGATGTGTTTGGCCTCTGGTGATGTTGGTGACCCTACAGCCACCGCAAGCATTTTAGGGTTGTTCAACCTTGTAGGCTAAGAGGACCTTAGTTTGGCACCTCGTTTAGGGTCTGATTGCTTCATAACAATAGAATTCAAAGAAGATCTTGTTACCTTTGTTTTCTATGAGCTGAAATCTCTGTAAACTGCAAATAAAACCAGACCACCTAAATGCTGCTCCTCAGTTGAGAACCTTCTACTCCATAGAAGCAACACCACCAACATGTCAAATATTTAGTGATAAACAATGACTATACAATTTTCTGTAAACTGTAATTACTCAAGCCATAAAATAGTGTAATTATCTCTTTTTACTTCCAGTTGGATTTGAAGCACGTGTAAAGGCAACGTGTTCTTGAACAACCTGCATGACCAGGACCATGCATGTTCCAAAAGCCCCATATTTTAAGTGGCGCCACTAAACGTCACATGGCGGCTCTTAACTATAGACTGGTCCACCAATTCTCTGCCCAGTTTTCTTGTCTGCTACCATTTTCCTCTTGTTTTTTTATCCGTTTACCAGAAATAAATTGATTGCCATAATCTTGTTTGTTAATCAATGCTTTAGAAACAGTCAAGGTGAAAGAGCAGAAAGGAAATGTAATTCTGTTGGCCTTGCACAGAACACCACAAAACACTGTATCCTAACAAAAGAATAGGTCGGGGAGAGATAACTTAATGGGGAGGAATAATCACGCTGACCCTGAGAACAATTAATAAGGATGGCTTCTCCTCCGTTCAAATCACCTACCAACTCAAAGTTTAGTAAATAAACAATTCAAGTGATGCTCAGCGCAGAATCGCAAGGTATCGGAAAACAAACAAGCAAACTCTTTTAGCCCGATTGATAGACACATGAGTTTAATTCTAGTTTGAAGTGTAAGACAGACATGGGTTTTGTTAGAAAGGAACATTAAAGGTTTTTATGGTTCGTTTTTTATATACAAACCAGACCTTGCAGCTGTTTGTCTGAAGAATTGTATTTGAAGGTAAGCTTTGAATATTGTGGAGCCAAAAAAAGTTTCAAACAAAAAATGCCCTAGTGATACCTTGTAGTAGATTTGGACTCAAATTTAGCCCACATTTGTATGGATTCCCTATCAGGTGGTAGAACCAATGCAAGTGTGATGGAGATATCTTATACTGTTTAGAAGTGAGAAAGCCAGGACTAGGAGAACCAATGGCACATACATCTTTAATAGAGACGACAACACAAGTCATGCGTCATCGTGGCCTGATTCTTACGCAAATACCCAAAGAGGGGGCACTTTTGTTTTAGACGGTGTTAGTGAAAGTGACTGCAGGGGAATGGCTGTATTGAGATGTACATGGCTTTGTGACCTACTGATACATATTTATAGAACTGCGCAGGAGGACAATTAATTTTATTCCTTATATAAACCAATTTCTGCTGTTATAGGATAATAGACTCAAACCAACTATACATTATGAGCTTCTAAGAGGAACATAAATAGAAAAGAAGAAAAGGACAGAGGCATTTGAGTCCCCAAGAAAGATTCAGTTGCCTAAAGAGAGATGGTAGGTATGGATTCTAGCTCTGATCCGCACCCCTCTCCAAATACACATAACTTACCCAATTCTAATGATTTTATGTAATAATAATAATAATATCGTAACAAATTTATATGTATGTATATATATATATATATATATATATTCTTATGAGTTCCCGTTTGAAGCAGTGAAGTCATTTATTTAAGGTTAAAAATGATGTCATTGCGGAAAGGGGTTGCGATCCATTGTGTAGCTTACGCAACAAACGCAGTTCATCGCGCCGCCTGTTCCTGCGTAGACAGACACCGTATAACACTTTTGTCTTCCTCCTTGTGGTGTGTGTAACTTTGTACAGCACGTCCGGCTATATAATTTAACTTTGGAGCAATAAAGTTTAAGTGTAAAATATTCCAGATACCCTCATAAATGTAAATAAATGACAGATGCTGTGTTTTGTCTCCGGTAATTCAAAATGGCAGGTTAGCGAGATAAAATATTTTTATTGTTTTGGGCAGGAGGTAGAGAAAACGTGTTGCTCTTCTATGCGACGTAGAGTAAAATGGACGCAAGTGTGTTTCAAACATGTCTAAAAGGAGTCGCTCCATCTGTATACGTACACATGATACAATAGATCAACTGTTTGACATTGTCTTAGACAACCAAGTAATTTGTTCTGCAGCGGGGATGCTGCCAGCTGGAATTCTGACACATACAATTCTAATTGGATCCAGGCTCAACCTCTGCTTGCGCACGCCCCATCAGTCTGCATGCCCTTCCATCTTGTTTCCTTCCTTCGGACGGGGGTTTTGTTACCTGTCTGCCAAGAGATATATTTCAACATTCCGGGGATTTAATTCAAACGATTTCAAAGCCCACTTTGTAAATCCACCATCTCAGACAGGCTTGGTGGGCCGTGGGCCGGGTGTCTATTTTTAACTACACAGACCCTTTTTTTCAGCAATCTATAAAGAAAATTCCATTACCAAAAAAAGAGATATCACCAAACTAAATAACACTTTTAATGTAAATTTGGCCGCGTTTATTGGTCCTAAGAGCAAAGGCTTCTCCCATGAATGGATGACCAGATTCTCCTCGACCTGAGAACACACAGGGACTGTGTGAAAAAAGTTAAGAGAACAGAAAGTAACTCATCCTGCCCAGTAGTGCATCCCCACTCAGGTCACGTTTTAGCTCCCTTAGTGCCATCACAGAAGGAACCTCTCCATTGACATTCTAGTCTCGCCAAGCCCACCAAGGGCAGTCCAGAAATCAAGTGTCTTCTGCATAAGGGAACCAACAACCCCTAACACATGCCTTTGCCTTCATGGGGCTCATCAGTAGGGTGTAGTCAGCATCCCTTTAGTCACAAATGGTCAAGGAGGTCACCATCTGGAGGACCCAAGGAGATCTCCAAAAAGTTATTAGACCAGCTCAACCCAATTCACAGACAGTCTTAATAGCAGGCTCCATAGTGGGTTTTATATTTATTAATATGCAACAAATAATCAGTATACCATTAAAATGTAGCAAAAACCCTATTTTTTAGTGATCTGTAAAGTAAATAACACTAGTAATCAAATTATTAGTAAATATAGGGGAGATATCACCAAAAAGAATGGCTTCCTGTAAAGTTGGCAGTGCTTATTGCTATCAAGGAGCAGCAGCTTCTTTCATGAATAGATAGAGAGGTCACGTTATAATTAGTTGCTCGGGATAAATTTTTTTCACATATGCATCATATCCTTCAAAAAAAGACACAAGGTCACCCTAATGTATAAAGGAACGAGATTCAAAGAACAAGACTGGGTATATACAGACACAAAGGCCATCTTTGAATTTTGAACCTACTCTTACATCCAGAACAATTCAGTAGCAATGTTTTTATATTCTTTTTTATTAATTGAATGATTTAAATTATTAATATATTAATATTATTATTATTCGGTTCATGTGATGTCTCTTCTGTTTTACCAACATGGTGTATAACATGTTTCAAATGTAGCAGAACGTTTCCCCCTTTATTTCAGCATTAGTCATAGTCCTGTTCTCGGTTCCGGAGATGTCTAAATGTTCTAGCCCTTGGGGAGTCAGGAAGGAATTGCCAACAGGAGTGGGTTGGGGTGGAGGGACATCATTCCTAAACCATCAGTAAACACAACATCACCTTCCACATGGACGCCATATGTGCTCTACACCCTTAGTCCAGAGCGGGTAATTAGCTAATGGTAATACTCAGATCCAGACTTCTTGAATCTAGAACCCTTGGAGCAATTAAGAACACATGTATTTATGGGGGGAATATGCAAATAATTCCCTTAATTATGAAAATATACATACACAGTATTTTAAATTAGTACACACCAAAAAAATGTCTTGTGAAACTGAGCAAACTGATGTGATATCTTGTGGTCATTTCATATTTATTCTGCCGAGTGTTTTTTTAATAACTACATGCAGAGCCGGCCTTAAGTGTTCTGGCGCCCTGTGTGGACTACTCCTCTGGCGCCCCTCCATCCCCTTCTCACTGCCCCCCCTCTGTCCCTTCTCACTGCCCCCCCCTGCCCCTTCTCACTGCCCCCCTCTGCCCCTTCTCACTGCTCCCCCTATGCCCCTTCTCACTGCCCCCCCTCTGCCCCTTCTAACTGCCCCCTCCCTCTGCCCCTTCTCCCTATCCTTACTTACCTCGTTGCTGGAGTCCTGCGGTGGGAAAGGGAGGGAGCGGTGCACGCTTCACAGCTGAGCGCCGGAATAATTTCAGCATGAAACGCCGGCACCGCGACGGAGTCACGGAGAGTGAGGGGCGCTGAGCGGTTGCTGAAAACTTCACGAGCAACTGCTTGGCGCCCCTGGCCGGGACTTAAATTGAAACATCGTTTTTTTTTGTTTGTTTTAACTTTATTTAACATCCTCCATTCTAAATAAAGTTAAAAAAACTTTAATATGGAGGATGTTAAATAAAGTAAGGATGCTTTAAGTCCCGGGCAGGCGCCCCCGTTGCCATGGCGCCCTGTGCGGCCGCACAGGTCGCACACCCCTAAGGCCGGCCCTGACTACATGAATTAGTGACCTCATCAAAAAATAAGCATATCTATGAACAAGCAAAAAAAAATCCAAAGAGAATAAAAGTGTGTATTGAGAAAAAATGATAAGCCTGTCTTGTGGCATGATCCCAACTCCTACCAGCTGTGGTCTGTCATTAAACATTAAAATACACATTTATCGGAAATAGACAGAGCAGGGAAGGTCTTTCTCGTGATACGTGGGTGATAGGTTTCTACGAAAATAGTAATGTGGAAAGACATCAATGGAATTGTGCCGTTGTGTTCGTCTTTTAGATGTGTGTTGGCATAAAATGCGGTTTGTAACATTAGAGTAATTTGCGAATTAAGTGTAGATTTAACGTTGGGCATGCCACTCAGAAGGGGATATTGGAAGTATTGTCTGAATGTGGTTTTGATTTGTTTGTTTGACATACGATCTTGTTTTTTTTTTTTCAGGCGTTTTTGAATGTCAAGTTGGGAAAATGATTTAATTGGTCGTGTTTCAAATTTCTGACCGTCTAAGCACATTGCGTTGATTTAGACACAGTCTTAGGAGTTATTCGAACATCGTAGCTGTGAGCTGCTTTTAAGTACAGATCTTAGGGATGGACCCCAGAAGTGTGCGAGACAAGAGGCATGACCACCCACCAACCTTACCCCGAATGGCCACCAAGGAGTCAAGGTGGCAGCTGTAATGGAGGTCTGGGCCACAATAGCAAAGACCTTCATTGACTTTACAGCTCTCCGGGCCAGCCAAGGGAGTTTTAAGGATTTCCCCAACCCGCCCATGCTCCCCATTGCCCACAAAATAGGGATAGTACCCACCTGGGGCAGCGTGACTTTTGGCAGGTATGCATAGGTGATATGGAGCTGCCTAGGGCACTGACGTGGTTGTTACTGGCAGAAGACTATTCACTCCAGACACTTAGGAATTCCTGCCAGGGCTTAAAGTAGATCTGTCACTTTTCCCGCATTCCACATTTTTTTTACAATTCTATCTGTTTTAGGACCAGTGGTATTTAGTATCCTAAAGACAAAAGCTTTTTTTTTGCTATTTATACCATATGTTTTCTCAAGCATGATTGCCTTTTTTTTTTGTATTTAGTTCTCCAGCACAGATTGTATTTTGCTTTTCTTCAGGACAACTAGGGATTGTGTTCAAAGCCATATTCATACATATTTAATACACATATATTTCATTAGCATTCAAATGTAAAAAGAGAACATTGGGGAAAAAAATGTAAAAAATTAAATAAAAAATACGCTACATTTTACATTTAGCAAATAGCAACATAATATCTCACATACAAAAATTTTTATTTGGGGGATCAATATGTTCCCTCTTACACTATTATTATTATTATTATTATTATTTTTAATGTTTTTAATGCTTTTAGGTTGATGGCATATTAGGTACATTGTATGTACAGGTGTTTGGGGATACTTTTTAAATATTTTTTTTACATTTTTCTTGATTTTTTTTGTTCAGCCAATGTTTGTAAGCATCAGGTGAGAAGAAGCAAGGGAACTTCAGGACACAAAGCTGAATATTTACAGTAATTAATACCGTATTTTGGGGTTTTTTGTTGTTGATTATTGTTGGTTGGTTCTAGATTTATCCAGAGAATGCATTTTATTTATCCAGTTTAGAAACACAATGGTGACTTTTAGGACAATTTAACCCCTTAAGGAAAATGGGCGGTCCCTAAACCCATTGAAAACAATGCATTTTGAGCTCGTACATGTACGGCCTTTGTCATTAAGGGGATAATGTATGATATGATCATAGCCGTTCTGAACTTCCAGAAAAGAGGCCTATCACGGGAGGAAAAGTGGGCAAAGGGACAAAAGGACAATCCCTCCTAAAGAATAAAAGTTGGGACAGAAAATATTTTTTTTTAGTCCATGCCTTAATTGTACGTCCTACCCACCTATGATTAGATTTAGCTAACTCTGACATTTTTAAACAATTTACAAAAAAAATTGGAAATGAAAGTAAAAGCAAACAGGCGCATGCATTTATCATCTCTATGATGTTGTATGAAGTAGCGCAGTCATACCAAATATTAAGACTTCCAATATTTGGCTTTGCGGCCAGAAAATACTGTTGTACCGTTTTTACATAAATCACTCGGCATGGGGAGGAAACTGCTATTCAGTGGAGCTGATTTATGACTAGTAACAGATATAACGTCGAGCACATTCAATATGTCTGGTAATTCCTTATGATGCCTTTGAAAAAAGAAGTAACAGTTGTTTAGTGTTCACAAAGGAGCTGGCAAACCTTGTGACGGGCTAAAGATGCGTCTGGAAAGATAAATTATAGGATAGCGATAAATCAAAATATCCTGTCTAACTTTATAAAAGTGTAATAGTTCTATAAGAAACATTGGCGGTATCTTTCGGAGACAAGACACATACAACAGGACTTTGATTTTAAGTAGATGCGTATTAGGAACCTACCCTAACCTCCTGTTCTAGGATGTGCGTGATTATTCCTCCCCATTGCATTATCTTTTCCCGTCTTAAGATGCTCGTGGCTCTTGATCTTTTCAGCCAGTGTTTGTAAGGGTCAGGTGAGGAAAAGGGAGATATTTTGAGGACAAGAAGCTGATTATAAGTAGTTTTACAGGCTGACGTTAGTGAAATAACGAAGGTGATAGCTTTTGCCAAATATTTTAAGTGCTCATTTACAAATCATATATTTTGTTGCTCTTGCGGTTACTACTTTATATCCTCTAGTACTTCCAAATCCTTCTTTCCCTGATCCAAAGGCATATAGTTAAACATCAGCCTTATTTGAATCCTAATGCAAATCAAATTCCATTTTTATGGAGTCCAATGCATTTTACGGCATTCGAATCCGTCCAGGCGTTCTTTAGTTACTCGAGTTAGGAAAGAGACCTCTGTCTCATCTAACTCCTCCCCCAGCTGCCTCTACTGACACCAGGAAGCATTTGTAGGTACACTTCCTGCACATGCTCAGTAGCATTTCCCTTCTACTCCATCAAAGCAGCGCAGCCAATCACATTTAGGCTAATTAACAATGTAGCTACGGAGGAGTCAAATGAAACAGAAGTGTTATTTTCTAATGCCAGTAACTAAAGATCATGCCTGATTGTAGAAAAACAGACCCTTATAGACATTAAAATGTAAAAATAAAACTTTTGAATGGTAGTATACTGTATATATATATATATATATATATATATATATATATAACTACACCATACTTCTTATAACAACAAATTATAACCGTTACCACGGCACCTGGGAGCTAGAGGCCTGGATTTCATCGGCACAGACCGGCCCTTCATACACTTCTTCCAAACACTTTGCTTACACTTTGCATTGTAAATCTGGTGTGTGGCCTTTCTCGGACAGACATTATTTCACATATATATATACATTTATGATATATATATGACAGTTAGCAGTCCCATAACATCAATCAAACTTCTCTTAACCACATGCTGCAGACTCAGCGGCAGCCGAAGATGGCATTCTATTAGCGTGTGACATTTCGCATTGCACATGTCCTTTTGTTCTAGTCGTTGTATACATCAAAGTGTCAGATTCACAAAGCGAACGTGGGGAGAGCATTGTTATTTATACTTTAGACTTTCAAGGGGCTTGCTGTTTATCAAACGGGCTTGACAATCGCGTTCTAATTTTGTTTCCTCGCGGTTATACATAACTGACCTTTACTTAAAAAGGACAGATCGTGGACGAGGTCTTCCGCAAATACCTTCAGCGCTGAGATACCTTGATTACTTTATATGTATATAACATCTGGCTAAAGAGTACAACGGCAGCATTGTTTTAAAACACCATTGCTTTGCGACGTAACTCAGTCTGATTTAGACAGCACTTGGTACATCATTGTACATTTAACCATTTGAGTGCTTTTGGGGACTCTGTTAGAGTACTCAGGAGGAAGCTCTGGTCCTCAAAAGAAGATGCAACCGAGGTGGAAAGGTTGGCACACTTCCGGGCATATGTATTTTCTACATAGAATTTGTACAAAATCTAACCCATTTTTCATATGTGTGCTCGGCACTATATTGTGTACTGGGTCCTTCGTTTTTTGTGTTTGCAATCGCATATTTTGGATAAATTGACTTAAAATGATTCAGTTTAGATGACTTTTACTGTTCGGTTTGGATTATCTGGGTAAATAATGGTGGATAATGTTTTAATTCCCCCCCCCAGCATATCATGTGGTATAGGATCCGTGGTTGACCTTAAACTAGGTGAAGCACCATATTTTGTAATGAAGGTCCACATTGACTGGTCAAAAAAATTGGTTTTATTTAATTCCCCTGAATCGTGGGTTTTTACATCTGGACTCCTTGGTAAATGGCCTGTGAAGCCCATATAATGTGACCTCTGTCCAGAAATTAATACTGTAACAGCAATGCATACATTTCCACAAAACGAATATGTCTGAGAATGCCTTTAATTGGAAATGTGAAAATAGCATGTTTTTTTTTGTGTGCCTTAGACTTCTGTTTGTGATCAGTCTGCCGAAGAGCAAGATAAGAGCAAATGAATCATCTGATGATGACTAAAAACTTAAACACAATGAGTGAGGAACTACAGAGATTTCTTTTCGCTCTTCCAAGCCAAGACTTGGCACATATCGAAAGGTCAGCTCTGTGGTTCTAACTGTGAGATGTTCAGATAGCAGGAGTCCCATAACATCCCTGTAAAAGATCCTTTATTCTGTTAGTGACAACTCTCCAAGACACGGTAGATACTTCTTACTTGTGTCTAGGAAGCATCTGAACTTTTTATAAACAATTCAGCTATGTTGGGAAGCTGTAAACTGTAAAAGGTTCAAAAGATGCCTTGTGCCTCTTGTAAATATCACAAGAGTCCTCAATCCTGTGACAAAACCTTGTTCAAAAACAAGTGAAAAACACTAGCTAAAAAGTAAATATATTTTTAAAGCCTACGTACAAAGTGCCTATTTTCATAAAATTTCTCATTGGTCTTAGTCTTTTTTTTATGCTCCTGCATTTTACAACACACTGATATTATAATGTATATAGATGTCTAAATAGCTTTAATGTATTAAGATAAAAAATGATCTGTGCTCCATCACAAACCTATAAATATGCAACAAAATGTAGTATTACATTTTGGGAGGGGGTATGTACGTTTGTATGTGAGCATGAATGTCTATATGTAAGTGTGTGTCAGCATGAATGTGTGTGTGTGTATAAATGTGTGTGTGTATAAGTGTATATGAGCATGAATGCGTATTTTCACACCAGGGTCCTGTGGTTTCCAGTTATGGCCCTGATCGGTTTAGAGATATTCCTTATGCATTCTGTAAAGCTATATTGAAGACCAACATGTCAATCACAGTCCCAATCTCCAGGCAGCTTGGATCATGGGCTTTTTGAAGAGATCCTCCGATCTCCTCTGACGAGCCCAAAAGAGCTGTTGCAGCTGTTGAAGCTGACTGATGCGAGATGGCTCTTTGGGTAAGATAGGAAGGCAGTCTCATCAGGCACCTTTCTCCAGCTCCATCCTTCCTCACTTCCATACCACCACCTTCCCCTCCATAAGCCATGGGTTCCACTTTGAAATGTTGGGTCATATGTTATTTATCTATAATCTGTTGTCCATATCAAAATGATACTGTGTTCCTTATTGTAGACACATACAGAGAACACCCATATTTATTTTACAGACTATAATATGACGTGAAAGTAACATTTAATCTTGTTAATTTACTAAATTTGAGTTGGTCCGTGTAATGTAGCCTGCATTCCTTCAGGCATAGGATGGCCTGAAAAACTGATCATTGCTATTCCATTCCCCAGGCAATATAGGCTGACGCTTCCCTCATTCACGTACTACAGCTGATTACAACCACCCCCTGAGGCTATGGTCATTTTTATTTGAACAGCTTCAGGTGGTGGGTTTTATGGTATGGTCTGGAATTCTGGATTATGCTTCGGTCTCCTAGGAATAACTTTTTTGAAAGGTAAAAAAAAAATATGCTTTCAGATTTATGTTCAGAGTTTTCCCCAGAACTTGTGAATTTCTTGAGTTACAGCCAAATTTGCCTAGTTTTAAGGGAGTTTTAGGTGCCGGAATGTCAGCTGTGATTTGCCCCCCCCCCGCAATAATAGGAGCAACGGTTAAGAAGCTTTAGTGATTGTTTTATTCCATAGAGGTCTTGTTCTATCAAACATAAGCTAAAATATCGAGGAAGAAAAAGTACATTTCATACATCCAGTCAAAAGGTGGAATTTGTAGACAAAACAAATTCTCTCTGAAGGGACCAACACTATATGTGCCAATTAATGGATATTAATGTACTCGTACGACCTCACAGTGATTCTTCATTGGATTGAAATGTCTTTCTTCTTGCGTTCCAATAAACCACATTTTTAAGCCAGTAGCCACAAACTCCAAAACTATGAGGTTTTTGAAGTACAATAGTTTTTTTGTTTTGGGAAATTCTGCTTTTGTACAGCCATAGCTGAAGTACAAGGGTGTGTTCTCAAGGTAGCCACGAAGACTGAAAGGTTTAAAATGAATGTTCAAGCATTATGTGCTTTAAGGATTTTAGTAAATGCATATAAGCGAAGCCATTAGAAAGAATGCTTAAATAGCCTGTTGACTATATTTTACCCCATATACAGGTTATATTAAAATCCAGTTAAACAGTTTTAGTTTTGCATAAGATAATGTTCCAAGCAGCTACATATTAGTCCTTTGAATGTGTTCTAGCTCAGTTATCAAATCCCAATCTAGTTGACAAACACATTGGCTCATTATGGTACTTTTTGGTAAGTGATAGAATGGCTCTTTCTCACCCAGAAGGACCTTCTAGGTCATGAAAGTCCATGGAGGAAAGGATTCTGTTAGATAATCAGGACTTCATAAGCATTGCCATAAAGAATCGGCAAACCGATGGAAGCCACCAGGTCTGCGGATAAGGGAAGCCTACAAAGCCTCCTTCACCTTCTACACCAATGAGCGTTAGGTTTATTGATTGTAATGTTTTCAACAATACTACAGACATCACTGGCATTCTATTAAACTATAATATATAGTACATACAATATATAGATAACTAAAAGGTGGCACATAGACTAATCATGGGTGAATGAAAGGCCTTGACAGATTTCACTGCTTGCAACAGCGACTAAGTATGTTCCGCACCATTAATCAAGTAGGAGTGGGTTAGTGGAGGGCCACTCACTTTTCTTTTCAGAAAATGTTATGCATATTTCATTAAAATCTATTTGTATTACACTTTTGCTATCTATTGCTAATATTCTGTGTTAAAAATCCATTTATCTTCCAATTTGGATAACAGGGCACTGTCATGGGAAGTTCGTGTCTATTGATGACCACAACTATTATCTTGGTTCCTTCATATTTCAATGAGTCATTGTTTCCTTAGTTATCTGCTCTAATTGTTTGCAGCCTTCATTTCCCAAGTTATTCTTGTAGCCTTTCTTGCTAGAGTTTTCATATTTATCATCTCTAGACAAGTAAATATAGACTTTCATGAAGGGCAGGTTCTGTTACAATGTGAGTGAACATGTCTTGACCCTAAAACAGAGTATTCCATGCTCCAAGTACCTGCAGGAATGTTGCTGGATCCCACCGTTACCACCAATTTGTGATATGGGAGCGATCAGACAGCTACGGCAATAGTAAGTATTTCCAAAGCCTCCAAAATACCTTATTATCAAGGTGGAAGGAGAATAGGACTGTATAGTAACACTCTTGAACGTCCTTCCTCCACCTGTTCTTATTTGTAGATTCTAATGCTATGGGTCTAGAATGTATTAAAGAATGGGCGCAAAATGAGTGGGGATTTTTTTTTTCACACGACCAAACAATACAATACTCAATGATCTCACTGCCTAACAGAAAAAGAGATAGTATAATGAAATATTGAGCAAATTCAAAAAGCAGCCATAAATGAGTTAAATCCCATAGTCCGTCTTTGTTCCAACTGTTGTCTTATACCATAATTGTGTTCCTGTTGGCCCCATAACTACTTTCGTTTTCCTGTCCAGGGATCTTATATCCTACGGAACCAGTGAAAGCACATCCTGTTTCCAGGGAAATCTTATCAACATGAAACTGCTGATTCATGAAACCATTGTGCTTAATTGTTCTATTATTCTGCTCTACTAACGAATATCGTGCGGTACAGTTTGGTATCTAAATCAATGCCCGGGATGGAAAAATATATAAAAACCCTCTATCGTTTTATCTGCATGTGACTTATTATTATAATTATTATTATTTATTGTTTTATATAGTGCCATCATATTCTGTAGCGCTGTACAATGGGTAGACAGGACATAACAAGTAGTATGTAACATAACAATTTGACTAACAGAGACAACAGGTGAGGAGGGCCTGGCTCAAACGAGCTTACAATCCAGAGGGCTTGGCCACAACCAAACCATCCATGAAGTCACCCTCTGGGCCAGCTGGTCACAATCGCTCGATGCACACCCTGCCACTCCACCAGCAGATTGGGTGCTGTAGTATATGGCCACCGGCTGGATATGCCAGGCCACATGTTTCGCGGGCATCAAAATGTAATTTAAGGTGCCAGGGCCGCTTCGTTATCTCCCGTCTGAACCTGTAGACCAGGCTGTAGGCAGGGCCGGCCCGACAATGGAGCCAAGTGGGGCAACCGCTCCAGGCTGCACTTTTGAAGGGGTGGCACTTCGCCGCCCCAAGCCCTTTTTTTTTTTTTTAAAGCGAAAGAGAGAGAAAGGGGCGCCGAGTGGTCAGTACCCGCTCGGCGCCCCTCTCTCTCTCCTCTGCGGCGAGTCTCCCTGTTCGGTCTCGGTGCCGGCTTGTAATGCTCAGCACCGAGACCGAACAGGGAGTCTCGCCGCAGGACTGCTGAAAGGTAAGTATGGTGGGGGGTAGATAATAGGGCGGGGGGGGCGGCAGGGAAGGAGGGAGAGTAGTAAAGGGGGGGGCGGCATTTTAAAATTCGCCCCAGGCGGCATTTTGCCTTGGGCCGGCCCTGGCTGTAGGTAAGCAAACTGCAGCTATGCAAATTAAGTTTTTTTTTTTTTACCAATGCTGTTATTTTCATTTGGTTATCAAATGTTTTGTTGACCACATAAAGCAACACAAATATCATGCAGCTCTGTGTGTCACATTCACAAAATATTTGAACTATCTATATATATATGTGTGTAACATGCTATGCAACAGTACACTACTGTAGACAGTAAGTAAATCACACAATGGATGTTGCATTCTCCGTGCTTTTATTATATTCTGCTAACAAGTTTGGCGAGTTCACGGTTCACTTGGCGGTAGACCAGTCTGTGAAGAGTGCAAAGTCTGGGTTCTTCTTCTCCTGTCTGTAATGACGGCTACATAGGTGATAAATATGCTACACCCTATATCCAATATGTCTAATATTGGGTCGTTTTTGGTGCCGTAAAAAAAAAAAGAATGAATTCTTGGCTAAAATGCTGTCACAGACATTAAACATGCGCTTTAGCAGATTAGCAAGTACTAAATCCAAAAGGTTGAGTGATTTCAATAGTAATTTGCGAGCTTGTGCAAGAAAGTTTTGAAAGCCAAGCGCTTGTAGCTCCTTCTAGCAAGTCTACAAATAATAACGTTACAGTTGTAGGCCCCTTTTCGATAAAGGGAACGGCACAGCCACAATAAATGTGATTTTATCTGTTGGGACATCAAAATTCCTGTAGCCAAAAGAAGCTGCTACAATTCCACCTTTTTAGAAATAGACAGCACCAAGCACGTCTTGACATTCCACCTCCAAGTTTGTTGTGTTGGTTGAGAATGGCCTGAATTGGTCAACGGGCACTCAAGGGAAAAAAACAGCGGATTGCTGGGCTAATGTCACAGATGGGCGACGTGCCAAGAGCTTACATCATCCATTCATCATGCCTTGGCTGAAATACTTGGAAATGCCCAGTCCATTTTTCATCCTAGTAATGTCATGGCTTGGGCTGGTCCATGCAGTGGAGGACCTGATGTGATCCGCCCAGGGATCTCCCCACACCCATTGATGTCATTGATGCTGCTTTTTTACACTTATACTAAATAAATCTGGAAGAATAAATATGTAGTACCAGGGCGTCAAATTCTGAGATGGCCAGGCCTATAAGGGACCTTCAACACTTGCTAGATGTCACGACACATAAGGGTGGAGCATCGTTGGGTTCTAATATATCATATGTTGCTTTATGTTTTTATGCTTTCCATCTTGTATTTTCTAAAATAAAAAATAGCTCTGATTAAATGTTGGTTTTGATGACAAAGCTTTCCTGCTAAGATTCAGACTGAAGAGACCATCTGCTGCAGCGCTGGAGCTGCAGCTTCTCTAGGTTCGCATAATGCATGTCAAAGTGATTTTAATGTAATTTCATTTTTCATTGACTATCTCGCCTTGGACCTTGGAGTGTCCCTTTAAAGGGACATTGTCACTTACGCATGCTTGGGTTGGGTGATTATATGGCTCCTTTTACAGAAACAAATATAAAAATGCATCAAGCAGGGCAGCTATGATTTCAATGCTGTGCTGTGGTATACATTTTTTAGATTTTTTTTTCCTGTGTAAAGTAGAAATCTGACCAACCTAGCCCAAAACATGTTCAATACATCCCCTCTATGCAGCCTGTATATATTTCCCATTCAATTGTTCCTTGCCCTTGCCAGCAGAAGCAAAATACTAGAGCGTTTGTGTTACGTTACAGAGAACATTTGGTTTTCATTTAAAACAAATTAACAAGACTTTTTTTTTTTCTTTTTTTTTCTCTTGAGTTCTGAAGCTTGGGGTTTAACCGTTTAAACGCCAGTGTGGTTTGTTTCCAAAAATCCCTTTTTTTCCCCACTCTCCAAAATTCTCTTCCAGATGTTGGACGTTTCCTTTTGTTTCACCTTATTTCTTTTCTATTCAAATAAATAAATCGTAGCATTTAAAATGGGAGCTCTCGATGTTCAACAAGTTAGCTTGCTTTTTTTTTTTATTTTTTTGGGGGAAGATTAACATTTCTGACAGTGGATTTACTTACAGAGGTTCTGCAATGCATAACCAAAAAAGGACATGTAGCTAGATTTGGCAAGCTGCGTGGATTTTTTTTTCCTTTTTTTTTTTTTTTTTTCTTTTTTTTTTTTTTTTTTTTGATGAGTGGCTTCCTGAGAATGTTTAGGGAATGATAGGCATTTGTGCAATACAGGCTAAACCCACCTTTGGTTTGAGAAAGACTGATTGGCTGCATATTAAAATAAGCTCAAGACAATGCCTACCACTGGCTGCCAATTGTAAACATCAGGGATAAGGATTCATTTAGCATGGACTTTAAGGAGTGGCTACACAGAGTCTGTACTTTTATTCAATAGAGCTGTGTGCCTGTGTGGGGTTTTTTTTTTGGGTTGTCCTCCTATTCAAGGCAGTGAATTCTCTTTTCTTGCTGCTTCAAGCTCTTTTCATCAGAGAGGTAAGGATCTACTTTTCTTTTTTCTATTATTATCATTATTTTTTATATTTTTTATTAAGATTTTTTGCACTGAAACCAACAAAAGAATAATAATAAAAAAAACAAGAATATCCTGGTTAACCCTTTAGCTCCAGCAGAATGTGACAATGCATTGAACATATGCCACTGATCTGATGAAGGTGTTAGATATTGTAGCATTTTAATACATAAATGCAAATTTTGTTATTGTTTTCTTTTTTATGTAGCTGAAATTAGAAAATAAGCTTACAATGTTTCAGTTTCTATTGTTTACCGGTATTCATTTAATTGCAATAGCTGTGAGTTGGGATTTTGTATAAAAACAGTCTAATTCTTACCACCATGCTTTTTATAGAAGGTGAAATGCAGCAGAACCCATTTTTTAATAAATAAATCTATTACCTTTTTAGCTAAATCTATGTTTTTTTTTAACCAAATTCATTTGACTTTTCTAAAATCTAAATTTTTATATTTATAGATTCTGCTACTGTTTTTGTTTAAAAAGCAGAAAGCAGAGGAGGGGCAACATGTAGGAATATTACGAAATAAGCATCCCAATAGATTGTAAGCTCCCAGGATCAGGGCCCTCTTTTCCTTCTGCACCAGTATGTCTTATTCCATGTTAATATGAATTTAATATAGTCTTTATGGCGCTATTAATACGTGCAATGTAATATTTATCCTGTAGACAGTAATTCCTGGAAGAGGCGATGCAAGTTTGTATACTACTGAGACATGCTGAGGCAGCTAACTAAACCATGGAGAAGTGTGATGGATGCTGGAGATAGTTTGTGTTGCTTTGAATTCATGAGTTTAAGATAAAAACACTTAGCTGGAGGTAATCCTGTTTGGAAAGGAATGACTGATCTGATAACCTTTTGGTTATCTGAGATCTCCTTTTCATGTTCATAAACCCCTAACGGATTATGCTTGAAAAACCAAACAGCAAAGCAAGTTGTAATTCCACACTTCATTACCTTGAGCGGTTACTTAAAGCACCAATCTGCCCTTTACTTTGATTTTCATTTTTGGTATTCTTCCTTCGATTTGGTGTGTGACAACAGTAAGAAGGGTACTTTTGAGATTAAGTCGTGATATATTGTGGTTGCCCAAACGTTGGCGCAGTATACGGAAATGATGTCCTCGTTAAACATGTATATTGGGTTTATCAATGCCAGGATCCTCTTGCAAGCAGAACTGTCAATCATGATACTGATGGAAGAGCTTCTGCAACGGCTGAGGTCTTCTGCAGATGACTCTTGGGTCTTCAGAGCTTACAACGCTGCATGTTATTATGCTTGGTCCACTTGGTATTCCAAACATCCTTGGGCTATCTTCTCTAGGGCAAAAAAAAGATATAGATACAGATAGTGTTTCTTTCATGATGCGGATTAAGAGATACCCTTGATCACTTTCCTGGATTTTTTGCTTCCTGAAGCTCTGGAAATATATCAGTTTGCAGTTTCATGTGAATCGTTATATCAAATTCGGCACATCTGGTAGTACAAAAGAAAACAGAACATTCCAAATAATCCCATAATATATCAGATGTTGCTTTGATATTTCATCTTAATGGTATTTCTTGACATCGCATACTGAGTCTAACTTGCACCTGGTCGCTTCTGACTATTCTTGCCTGCAGTTACCATCGAGAGGTAACATTGAGCTGTTCCTACACTAGCACATTATCAATTCTGTCCCATCATCATGCTCAGATATGGATCTCCAGCTGCTGTGGACATGGTTATCAGCAACCGCAGACACGCCAGATGCTTTGGGCTGCAACTCCTTTCATGATCACCTATAACATCTTCAGACAGGAAAATAAGTGACTTATCTAGTTTTATGCATCAAATAAGAGGGTCGTTTGCAAAGTACTATTCTGGTTTTATCACCATAGGACCTAAAGGAATGTCCCGGCTCCTTTGACCATTCCTTTATAAATACCCCCCATTGTATTTAAATATAGGCAGTCATGTTTAACCTTTTGGGTTCCAGATGGGCCTGAAATGTGATCCAGACTTTTCTGGAACGGAGAAGTTACAGGGAAGTGGATAAATGTTTTGGTAGAGATTATACATTTCCTGCTGTATGGGTGTTGGAGATGTTGATGGTTTCAGGACCACTCAAGCATCTCTCGCAGCAATCTGAGGAATGTTACTACCCTCAGGCTGTTCCAGATGCCTTTGGAAGCTGGGGAAAGGGCCAGAAAGTTTATCTCTGACACATCTCTCAGCCACAAGGTATTGTCCCTAGTGATTACATTCCTTCAGTTTATCTCTACTGAGTCTGATAGCCGTCTTCCAATCCGTTATACCTTTCATAACGGTAATTTTACTCATTCCTTTATACAAAGGTTTTCAGCCTTCACAGTCACTTATATTATTTAAGATTATCTATCTATCTATCTATCTATCTATCTATCTATCTATCTATCTATCTATCTATCTATCTATCCTGGGCCTTCTTTAATGCAGGGAAGGGGGGCCCATGTATTATGTGCCCAGCTGTTTTTGTTTTAGACCCATAGGGAGACATCTTAAAGGGACATACCATCAAAAAAAACAATGCTGTTTTTCATTTGCCTTTTTAATTTGGGATTATGTGTATTTTATGTATACAGTCTGTTTACTGCAACATTCTAAGTAATTACCACCGCAACTTGACAGCACAGCGCTTGTAGCTCACTTTGTGTCTTTGGGTAACTGAGAGTCAATAATGAAGCTCAAGTCCTTCAGAGGGTCAGACATACTCAGCTCGCTGTGTGAGACAGGCTACTAGTAACTAAACAAAAAGCGACACCCAGCAAGCTCCCTCTCAATAGAGACACAGTAGATAGCAGGATACCTGATAGGGGGGGGGGGTCTTATCTAATAATATTGTGTCATACAGCATAATGTAAAGTGGAATCTTCTATTAGGATTGTGAAAATGCAGCATCATGGGAAATAACTATAGCCTTGGAACTAAGGGGAAACTCCAGGCCGCAGTTGAGGAGTGTTGCGGCACGCCTCGCTCCCTACCACTTGTCCATTACTGGGATAATCACCAAACATTATTAATTCCCCCTAGAGGTTTATGTTGTCTTTGGTAAGCATGAGTAGTAAAGATTATTTGCAAGAACCTTATAATTCTTAATTTTCATATAGACCAAGGTGATGTAGCATGGAGACTCACCAGATGAACTCAACTTGGCCTTGGTTCCAGGAGAACATTTAAGATCAGCAGCTAAACTTGACAGCTGTAGAGCTAAGTCCAGCTCAACTAAGCTAAAACTTTTTATTAACCCTTAAAAAAGGTTGAAACGGTTTGTGTGCCCAGCAGGGCCGGCTCTTTCTTTTTGTATGATGCTGGGAGGCAGGAGGTCAATGGGGGCACATAAAGCAAAGTCAATCGATCCTTTCATGGTAGCGCAGCAGCTTCTGGGTTTTGTATCTCGATCCTGTTCATATAGGTAATATAAAGCCTGCTGCTTAACTGCAACTTAAAACTGCAACTAAAATATGGGCTTCGTAAATAACACCCGTTATCATTGGCACATCTTTTTGGGAGGTAGTTGGCTCAGGTTTTGCCGAAAGTTTCTGCAACATCTTCCAACATGTCAAGTTCAGACTTAATGCTCCTTAAAATATTCATGAGAGCTACTAATGGAGAGTAGGTGCATGTTACGTTTATGAAATGCGTAATTATTTACCCAAGTTCCTTTATGTCTTAAGTTTTAGCGTAATTTCTTGAGTATTTTTTTCTCCAGATTCCCAAATAGCAGCTTAAACTCATCCTAGATCTGTATAGTTTGTCGTGTAGCTGGAGATAAACAAGATACATACATTCTAATGTATGAAAAATAGTTTAAAATGGAAAAAAAAAATCCACATAATTTGCTTTTAACTTTTGTCGAATTCAAGACAATAACAAAATACTTGCTTTTCAACCTCAGAACAAAGACTGGAATATATTTTATACCAAGAGGATGTTTACGATGCATTTACTGCCGCCGACCATGTAAGAAATTGTCATGTGGTTACAGAGTAAGAAGAAACCATTTAATTATTCCATTATCTTAGTCGTACAGCTGGAAAACAAATTACAAAACAAAGACATGGTTCACTTAACAAAGAAAAACCAGCATTACACTAGATATCGGTTGTGGGACAGACAGGCATTCTCATGTTTTCTGTGGTATGTAAAGAAGAATAAAAAACATATAAAAAAAACATCTTTTAAAGGGGAACTGTCACTGCTTTTAGCATAACTAAATTTGATTTGAAACAAGGTAAAACAAGGTAAAGGAAGATAGTTTATTTAAAAGGAGAAATACTACCACAACAAGAGGACATAAACTAGAGGGGCAAAGAAAATATTACTTTACGGAAAGGGTAGTGGACGCATGAAATAGCCTTCCAGCAGAGGTGGTAGATGTTAATACAGTAAAGTCATTTAAGCAAGCATGGGATAGGCATAAGGCCAAGCTAGATATAGGATAAGGGCAAGTACTAAAGGAAAGTACTCAGAGGTTGGGCAGACTGGATGGGCCTACTGGTTCTTATCTGCCGTCACTTTCTATGTTTCTATGATTATTAAATCTACCTTTTGTTTGTGAATTTTGTTTGTCATTTGGTGCAATTGCTTTGGAGACATTTACTTTAATAATTCACCTGATGGAAGCCGGGATGGATGGCAGCCTGTGGCAAAGTCAGCGTTATCTGCTCATTAAAGTTATTTTCCTAATTCCCATCATACAAAGGCTGCCTCGACCAATAAACAACAATCAGCAACTTAACAACAGGGGAGAGATAACTGGGGGGGGGGGGATCACATAGATCAAAGGGTGCAGGAGGTTTGTTTGTCCCGCTTCTTACGTGATATAAGTGATATACTTACCGCCAGCCAGTTCCAGGCCCCCACTGCACAGTGCAAGTCAATGAGGATGCTTTCCAGCCACTAATTGGCTGCTACAAGCAGCCAATCAGTGGCCAGAATCGTTTTGACATGGAGGAGAAGGGCTGCAGCAGCTGCAAGGCTCTATTTAAGGTAACTTATTTTATTTATATTTGAAAGAATGCATATTAAAGTACTCATAAAGTACTCATAAAGTACTCATAAAGCTTTAATAGGCTTTCTGATTTAGTGTGGCTGTCAGGGACAGTAAAACTTAAGGATTTCTGTCCCCACAGTATATGCATTGGAGGGGTTTTAATACATAAATATTTCACATTTCAACCTGTAAATATCATAGGTTTGCTTAGTGTCTAAAACTCTGTCAAATGTAGCAGAAACCGGGAAGAGGAACGTCTCCTACAGTCACACAGTGAGTGCAGGGAAACACTCTCAATATCCACAGGATCTTGAAGGAACCAGGATGTCTTCATAATAAAAATAACAAGAATCCAATAGGGAATAACCCATATAGTTTACATTGATCTTATAAGTCTTGTGAGCTCATAAGACAACCTACCTTGGACAATTTATTATATTTTTAGGATTTTTACTCAAATGAAGTTGTAAATCACATACGTTTCAAAGAAGGCCACCATCAACAGCGCCATTAAGGACTGTCATGGTCCATATGCTATGCCGGTAATTAACATCCCATTTGTGTATCATTAGTTGTAAACTTCAGAGAGATTGTTGGTAGACAATTTAGCTTCTCGGGATCTCCATGATCTCCCTTACACGATTCCTTACATTTTCCTACATACATTACATTTATTTATAAAGCTCCAGCAGATTCGTTAGCGCCGTTACCATCAGTGGGATAATTTAAAGTCACACACAATAACCAACCGGGTCAAAATGAGAAGAGGGCCCTGCTCTTGTGAGCTGACAATCTAGCCCGGCAAGCTTACAATCTAGTCCTGTTTCCTACAATACTGTCCATAAACATTATAATAAAGGGATTACTTGAATAGTGGACTGCCTAGTGAGCCACAATAGGAACCGGGTACAATTTCCCTTTAAATTCTATGATATAACATACAATACAATGTTCGGTTCCACACATGAAACTATTTGGAATATGGAATTCATTTCGCTGAAGTTTACCAGCAGATCATATTTATGGGTATTTAACATAAAAAATGCCATATGGTTTTAGTTTTGCAATGTCGTGAGATCACATCTTTGAAGACCAAAAAAAAAAAAAAAATTGGCAATATAATCTGTATTATCTGGGAAATGACTGTAATTATTTGTTTTCTTAATATGGAATAAAATACCAGAAGAAAAAAAATGCACTAAAATAACAGGCAGATAAGTTTATTCTAATTATAGCAGATTTTTCTGCTTTTTTTTTCATTGTTGCCTGGCAAAAATATTTAATACAGAAGATTGAAATAGCTGACCTTGTATGGATGTTAATCTACTATTAATAAGAGGCTTTTCTTGTTTTTAAGTTTTAACTTACTTAAAAAAAAATTACATGTTTTAAGTTTGGTTTTGATCTTTTACGTTCAGCTCCCACAATCTCCATTTCTGTTTTTTTTCCACTCCATTTTTTTTTTCTCGGGATTTTCCTCTAAAATGGAAAATCCATTAATTTTACACCATCCAGTTTGTTTTCTATGCTGTGTTTTTAGAGTTCCAAGGCAAAATGTATAAATGAGCTGGAATTACAGAAAATATATACACAGACTCCACGCCGGTGTTCGGAGAGAGACAGGAAGTAACCTGTTTCTTGTGCCTTTCCATCTGATAACAGGATAAGTTGAGACGATAGGAGAGGAATGCATTAACCCCTTAAGGACAATGAGCGGTCCCTAAACCCATTGAAAACAATGCATTTTGAGCCCGTACATATACAGGCTTTGTCATTAAGGGGTTAAATGTGTAGGGCCAGAGCCTGACGACAAATGATGAACTATTTTTGTTTTATATGTGTATTAAAACAAGTATCGTATTGAAGGCCAACTATATCCCATGTTGGGTTAAAGGCCAACTTCAGCCTCGTTTGAATATTTAAAGTCCATCGTTTCCTCGTTCTTTTTCATTTAACTCCTCCCCCCCAGCATCCTGCGCTGAAACCAGGAAGCATTCCTGTGTACACTTCTTGCACATGCTCAGTAGCTCTCACATCCTAGTCAACAGGAGCTGAGCCGCCACTTAAATCAGTAGGAGTATAAGCAACCAATCACACATTTGCTAGCTGAATTCTGATGTTTTGCTAGAATACGTACGATTGGCTACTGGTATTCCAACTACCATGTGATATATTAACCTGTTAAAGTTTAGAGGTACCTAACTTTGACCTAAAGCCTCTATTTGTATTATTGGCTTACTTCTCTATGTTTTCTCTATGTTTTCTATTACAAGCAATCAAGTTTCACAGCCTTCTATAGTATCAGTCTACAGTGTGAGAAATCTGCGCTCACATCATATATCATAAGGATGTCACGTTGTACATTTAAATCTAAACCTCTGAATTCTATGTCCTGCAGCTCTGTCTAACTAATACAGCCCTGAACTATAGTTTTTTTTTAACTAAACCACTATTATGATATCGATAAATGAAATGCCCAAACTTCCAACACTTTCTACAATTTATGAAAATTACCTTTATTTGCCATGGTCAGTTCTGTCGTGGTTCCTGTGACAGGGTAATGAGTGACTCCTCTTAATATGGTAACTCGGCTGGAGGCCAAGATGAGCAATTTTCCACCCATTGTTCATGGCGAGCATGACTTTCTCTTACAGGCTGTATGTGACATGACATCATGAGCAGCCGTATGATGCAAAAAAACAGTATTCATTTCCTCCATATTTTGGAATGGGGGCAATGTTTCCTCTCTGCTGTACTCAGTATATATTTCAAATCATTTTACAAAACATTCAGGTTTTTATAAATACCGGTATAAAGAGGTGCCAGTTACTTAACATCAAAATGTGAATATGAAATACAGGTTTTTGCATAAATTAGTTGGGTATTCGCAAAAGATAAAGTTATGCAACGTTTACTTTCTTTGGAAAGCGTCAATTAAACAGCAAAAAATGACACAGAAAAAAGCTATATGTCTCCATCTGGAATTGGGCTTTATTGGACGCCGTTGTTTTTGGAAAATCCTTTAATTTTGTAATATGATTTTTGAAGCCCTGGCATGAAGTTCACCAAATCAACCGTAAATTGATGGGATAACGCTGGCTGTGCCACAGGCTGCCACTCATTTGGTTGATCTTTAATTCTTAAACATAATACTTTAAAAATAATTTCACAGACAAAAAAAACCCACAACCAATAAAGACTATAGATTAATTTAGTTATGTTATTTGCTATGATAACAACAGCCCCCCCCTCTATATTAACATTGATGTTTCTACATATTCTTTTAACCCGTTAGTAACCGGGGCACATGGAAATAGTTTTGCAAAGTTATATACCCCTCCAGCACCTGAAGGGTCACTCATATAGGGCATCCTTGGGAGGATAATTGATTTAACCTCCAGACAGAATGTAACCTAAGGGGAGTTTATTGGAGACGGCAATGTTCTGAGTACCGAATCGGTCTATCCTGTTACCCCTGAAGAAGTATTTATAACATGCATAAAGGAATCTCTCCAGAGAACCTGGAAAAACAGATTTATGAACCAGATGTTTTCTTGCATTTACACAGGTGTGACGACGACGACGAAAGAAGGAACATTCTGTATAAGGATGGAGTTCCTTCTTTTCGCAACTCCAATTAACCTTACTTGGCTTTTTGGTGCACCATAGGAATATTTTGGTTCATCTTAAAAGCAGACGAATGGCACGTAGGCTGTTAGTTTACAAGTCAAATGACCGTTTAATTACACCTAGAAAAAATATTTTTGTAGCTGGAGAGCCATCCTGTCTTTCGATTTTAGTGTTGCTAGTTGTTTGGAAGGAAAGGCTTCAATGTACTTATGTCTCTGTATGAATGTTTAGACTGGTGGTGGTTGTGTCTCATGATGTTAAGGCAGCTTGAGAATCATGGGATATGTAGTCCACAAAGATTTGCCCCAAATTGTGAAGGGGAACACAGACTGTGGGAGATCATTCTGCATTATTCAGTATTCATGAAGATAGTTCCTTAGTGGCGAGATCATGTGAGTGATGTGTAACTCATGTGACCCGCACCTAATGTACGCGTGTCCGCATGTTGGCTTGCATTTCAGAGTCAGCCAAGTCTTTGAAAGCAGGTAGGCGGCGAGAGTGCTATATCGAAGGGTTGGCAGCACAGATCTGAGGTCAGAATAAAAGATGACCTCGAACTAGTCTTATAATCGTGCAAATACTGTATTTATCATGGAGAGGGGCCAGTAGGGCTCAATCTGGAACCCTGTCTTTTGAGGAGAATGCATTGAGAATGCGTACATGCCCATGGTGTGATACAAGAGACCTTCTAAAGGACACATCTCATCTCAGTGAGTACATGGGAGAATAGCGTACGAGAGAAGTTAACGCCCCTTTAAGATTAGAAAAGTTGACCTGTTTTGATTGCTTTGTTATAAGCACTCCATAGTTTAGAGTGCTTTTAAGGGTGCTTGAACACAGGTGTAAGAATAACCATGCTTTAAAAAGCACCAGAAAATATTTTTTTTCATATCTCAAGAAAACAATTAAGCAAATCTTTCTCGTATTAAAAAAATAAGGTTTCCACAATTGTTATGTGAGTAAGAAAGCAGCGTTGACGCCACGTGTCATGTCATTGTGCTAGTAGTGTCTGTAATGGCAGTGCAGATCTGAAGCTTCTTATGGACATTGTAGGCTTCTTTGCTGAATCCTTTAAAATACTAATTTGCACACAGAGGAGGGCTGGCCCCTTTCCCCCTGGTAACACACGCTAACACACATACCCACCATAACACCTACATTCACTATAATACATACAGTCACTGTAACCCACACCACACACCCTTACCTGCTCACGCACTTTGCCGGCCGCCGTGCTATTACCCCTCTTTAGTTGACCCCACTGCGCTTCTGCCTCTGCAAGTGGGCAGATCTAAGTTGGACCAGCCCTGGTTTTTTTGACCATGCAATTGCCCATCTGCCCCCCTGGGCCAGCCTGCCCTCTAATTGCGCATGCCTGGCTTTCGAGTTAATTGTTTTCTTAAGGGAAGGAAAGACTTTACTGGCACTTTAATTTCCCCAATTCATGCTCTGCGTCAATTGCCTGTTTTAGACTTTTCAGCCTTTTCAGAGGGCTAGGTTCTCTTTTTTTTTTACCGTCGGATTCATGGGGGAACAATTTATGGGTCAATATTTGCATTCTGTCGTGTAGAACTCAAAGAATGCAGTGCCAACGGATGGCTTATATAATTAGAGCTAAAGGGGGCTGTAATTGAAAATTTAATAATATACATATGTGACCTTACAATACATCCATATGATCCATCATGCTAACATTACACATGTAGACAATCACAGATTATCAAGGTAAAGGATATAACTCATGCAGTCTGCTTTAACTTTATGAAGAAAAACAAGAATGTAATAGGTATGGTTTCGTCATTTTGCCCTTTAATCTTTTCACTAAATGCCTGTTTCTCCAGAAATACCATGCTGATAATGTGTCTTACATTTATTTTAACAGCATATTTGCTATTTATCACGATTCAAGCAAAAAAAAAACCCCCAAAACATATACTTATCAATATGGCTGTGATTTTATGTTTCATAGCGGCATAATATAGTATATTGTTTGGCCAAGGGCAATCTTCTAATGAGTTATGGTGTTCCTTTCCCTACAAACTAACTACAGTGGCCACTTTAAAGACTTTTTTGTGACCTCACTTTTTATTCTGGACTCTGTTGGCTTGTTAAAGACCAGGGGCTACTTCTATACTGGTATTACTGGTAATATTGAGTAGAAGTATGTAAAGGGAGTTAGGGAAGAAGGAAAGTAAATCATATAGCGTAGTAGATACTGATGGAAATATAATAAAGATTGAAGTGTATGGGACACATCTGTGCTTGGAAGTCTGCTTTTAAATAAGGGTCTATGTCCCATCCTTCAGGCAACAAGTAATTCTCAGGAAACTCCAACATGCGTTCCAAATCTGTTTTAGAACAGACAAGCTGTATACAGTATTTATTAACATTTTAAACATACTTTACTGTGTCTTTGGTGACACAGTAGGAGCCTGCTGTGATTTAGCATGTAAAAATAAATTACCTCCATCCTCAAGAGATTTTATGTTCTTCTGGGTTCCTCTCCACTTGGAGTTAGACATTCCCAATCCTTAAGATGGTTTCTAGTAGGACCCTCTGACAATGTTCTTTTGGAATTTGGATTGTGTCCATCAGGAAACATTACCTAAGGTATAAAAATGAACACACATTCTAATATAGTGCTTCAAGCTATGACATTTAGCTGTATAACAGTACTGTGTAATCCTCTTTGAACAATGTTCTTGATTAAGTGTAGGGCTGTTCTGGCAAGGCTGCATTTTCGCCCCCTGGGCAGCTTAACTTAAGGAAATTTGGCTATTATGTTTTTTGTTTGCTTAGATGAACACGGCTCTACAATAGGAAGCTTGATCGGATGTCCCCTCTGTATGTGCTGACACTTTTGTGGCTAATACAACCATCTTTGTGCCAACTCTGGATACCTATAACACTTCTAATGCATTCAGGCTGGCCTAAAGGTAGTGACCAACACTTCGGAGGAGCCAAGGCATCATTTATCTGGCAATAAAATAATTTGATAATTGTAGATCTTCCAGAATTCTTAGTCAACCATTATCTCAAGAATGTCTTCACACAGTAGACATATTCTTTTGACTACTATTTAAATGTATCAATAGATCAACTGGTTAAATAAAAAAAAGTTGGTGTCAGGACAGCCTACACATTTTATCAAGTTCATTAAGCCTGATTTGACTTGGGCTCTAATTTTCCTTTAGATGTTATATGAAGAATGGAAAATCTTGCAGAGTTTACTATGCATGAAAGGGAAACTGTGTATCCTTGCAATAAACAGGAATATATAAAGTATCAGTTGGAAAGAGCATTGTTCATGAAACAGATACTTCTGGAAAAGTCCTGGCTTTGCCAAGTGGACCTCGATTCCTTAGATGGCAGGAAGCAAGAACGGAATGGAGTAACAAATGATTCTGTTGCTTGTTTAAATAGTTGAGGTAGGCGATTCACCAGGCCTCAGCAACACAGCAATATAAAGCAGCTCCATGTTTGAAAAGAGATGCTAACGTTCCATTAACAAAGCTATTTATATCATGACACCCTTCCACTGATTTATAGGCGTTTAGAAATGGCTTTAATTTAAATAACTTGGAAAGTAATAATTTTCCATCTGGCAAATGACATAAAAAAATCTAAATAAGAACATGTCAGCACCTAAGAAAAAAAATCACACCAGATCCAGGATCATAAAAAATGTCATTTTTTTTTTTTTTAATTTTACAATCAGCATTTAAAAAAAAAATTGTCATGTCTTTATAGCATTTCCCATCACACACCTTTTTCTTGAGTAACATTCTTTTTTTGTACTTGGTTTGTAATTTAAAACTGCTTTTATAACATGATCATATAAAGGGTTAATGTATAGTTTAAAATGAGCCATTTCTTGTAGGTTGATAAAATTGGTTTTACTTAAACAATGTATGCTTTATTATATATTATGTCAAATGTTGAAATTTCTGTCCAAGTAGCTTTGTGAATGTAGGATCACTGCATCACGTTATATTACGGTAGATCACCCACATCCAAATAGTCTAATTCTAAAGGGAGTACAGATAGCTCAATAGTTGCACCTAGCAGCCATGAATGTCAACAAAGAGATTCGGGACACCTTTGGAATATTAAAATATCAACTAAATGCATCAACACAGGATAGACAGGCAACTTTTCAACATGTTGCTATTTGTGACCATTGGCAACCTTGGGTTTTAGTCCAGAGGCTGATTACCTGGCCCACTGGTCAGTATGTTTAATCTACGGACGAAGGGCAGTGTTTGGCCCTAATCCAAGGCTATTCCTGTACTTATGTGTAACAAGCTCTGCCTCCTCAACCTGGATACAATCTTCCTGCCTCTTATGAGGAACAGAAGAGGGAGTTTTCTGGGAAGGGCCACCATGGGAAGTTCTCTTTTATGCCTATTGTATCAGAGGTCACACTGTGATATCATAGACCCAAGACTCTCATTGGGGGTTATATTCATAAAACGTGTTTCTGGTCTGCAGTCAATGATAATTAGCATACACATATCCCAACACTTGCTTATTTTATGGGAATATCTAAGCGCCTTCCTCTCTATCGCAGTGCACCCTTTCCTCCATCTTAACCAAAATTCACTTCCCCTTCTTCCAGAAAGAGAGTTGTCCAACCACACCCAATGGACTCAATCACCAGGAGAAAGGTTGGGGGATTATGGAACTGATTATTTGCTGTATCAAATTAGTTTGGAGCCTGATACATCTTCCCAAGCAAGTCCTATTTCAGAAGAACTTTAGGACAAATGTAATCTAAGATGTAATGCAAAACACAGAACATTTGGTTTATTAATAAGGAAAATATTTTTAGTTATTTTTGGGGATTTCTGTAGCTTTGGTCTACCAGAACCATTGCAATCTTTCAGTATTATCCTCTTTTGATATTGTTCTTGTTTCTGAAAGACTTCCTTTATTTGAAGAATGTAATTTAGAAGGAATCTGGAATATGCAGAGAAAAATTGATAATCTGAAATCTGATCATACGCCTTAGTTTTTTAATAAATAATAATGTGCCTGGACCAATAAAAGATGAAGAGTGAAACATTAGTCCACATGTAGTGGTGCTAGGGGATCCCAAACAGTGACTATTCTTAAACCTCAGTGTGATTCAAGTTCCAAACCAGTTTCTAAGCAGGTTTTCAAACAAGCAGGGGCCATCAAAAAATCATACGGGATCACAACCACCTCAGAGGCCACTGGTTGGACAACAGTGGCCTGTACCTTTTAGTTCCCAACAATATACATACCTGGGAACTCTGTGGGGTTCACCTTGAGTAACCTAGTGGAGTACTAGGGCTCAAGGTTAGTAACATCATGTTAGGGCAGGGAGTGTACATGACCAAACACTTGGTCCCCAGCCATAAGATGAAGTTAACAAAACCAAACCTTAGAGAACTAAGGCAGCCCAAAAGTGGTCATGAGCCACCTACTTGTAGAAATGTATAATTTCCTTGTGAAATACCTCTTTATGAATATGTTTGCACATATTGTAGGCTCTGATTGACTAACATGACTGACATGAAATGTGCCATTCCAGGCCAAATATTCTGTTTGTTTTCTTTCTATAAGTCTGAGATGTTTGGAAAAGTTTATTTTATTAAAGTTTCAGAATACTTCCATGCCCACTCTGTAATTTTTGGCCGGTACACACACTCAGCTAAATTGTTTTCTTTTTTTTTTTAGGCATTCCACATTTTTTTTCCAGTGTTTATTTGAATGGACAGTGCTTATTATTTTTGGATAATTGACTAAAAAAATAAGCTATATAATATATGCTTCTGGCTTCTCAAAATTATGGGACGTCATTAAAGTTATTACTTTGATGAAGTACATGTAAAGAAAAAACAGGGTATCATATACCTAATAACTAGTAATAAGCCATTTAATGGATATTAGTGACAGGCTATTAATCAAATTCATAATCTGTTATAATGAGTTATTCAAGTTACACTGACTTTTAAAGGGTTTTTTGTAAACTTGCTTCTCCAGGCTGTGATAGAAGTAGGAAAATAGAGACTCAAATTATTTAAGAAGTAGGACAATACAGCCTTAAATTATTTAGAAGTCTTATCTTCTCTCGCATGACAAGGAAGCAACATTTCGTGCAGGAATTACATATTGTCTTCCAACAGGATACAAGATGTCTAGATTCCTTTAGAGCCTTGGTGAACTGGACTTCCATCTCATGTCACCAACACCAACTCAGCAATCTAGGCAACCACCAAGTATGAGTATGTGGTAGGGACGGCTCTATCTCTAATTGCCCTGGTTTGATGTTTATGAGCTTTCATGGTTTATGAACGAACGCACCCGTTGAAGGTAACCGGGCAGAAACTGACTTGGTATTAGCTTGACCCCATCCCAGCTTGCCAGGACAGTCCTAAATAAGAGAGATTTTAGTTGATTATGTTCCAGCTATAGATCAGGGGTGTTGTTGCTGGGTGTGCTGAGTCTCAGAGGAACGTGCCGGTCCTTCAAGTTGGATTTAATAATAATAGGGACGGGGGGGAAAACGTTGTACCTTTGAAGTGCCCCATGACATTTCCTGTTTTTAAGTCTGCCCAGCTTGGAGGTTGGGCAGTGAAATAAAGATGTTTTTGTGTGCAGTAAAACACTTATTTCCTATTTACGCGTTAAAAAACCATGAAATAGAAGCCCTGCCCTCTTCACGGCCTTTCCTACTGCATTGTTAAATTACAGTAAATGGCTAAAAGCATCTCATCTTCACAGTTTTGTGAATAAATCCCTCAGGAGTATATCATACCTTTTGATATCACAATCATTTAGGCCTGGGCTCGCTTCAATGTCCGGTTGAAATATCACCTTTAAAGGGGCGGCCATGACATTTCTCCAGGCACCGGTGACGCAAGCAGTGGTTCCTGTTTGCCAGCTGTTGGCCGTTTCGTGGCATCTAGCACCGCTGAGTCTACTGAACGTTGGCATTCTCCCCATCAGTGATGGAGCCAACCTGGCCGGTACTCATTGGTGCAGATGGGAAGCTGAAAGGGTTGGGGCCTAAGGGCCTTTTAGAAAGGGGACCCTTTTAACAAGGGATTTCTTGTTTCTTCATTTCTTATTTATAAAGCAGTAATACGGTTTCATATTTTTAAGTATTGGTTCTCGTAATCTACGGTGCCTTCAATTCTTTCATACTTGTGGTTTTATTTGCAGTTGAACTCTAATCTTTAATCTGTCTGCTACACAGCATGTTTCTTAACTAGAAAATCCTTCAGCTGAGACTGTTGAGGAAAGCTCTGCCATAAAGCAGTCTGCCGGTCGAGATTTTTCAGTCAGGGGCGGCACCCGGCGATCACATGACACCCTTCAATGGTGACCTCCTATATCAGCACCAAAAGCTTGTAAAGTAAATTCAAAAACACAGCTTTCTTCAAGGCTGAATGAAAATATATATAAAAAATAATGATTATTAGCTTCCTGGGCTAGCCTCCTACATTCATTCTGCAACACTTGTTTAACTTTTCTATCGCTTCGATAAAAAAAAAAAAATCTTCCAGCCATCTGTGGGCAATTATTACTTTTTTTTTCACTTAAATTGACGTTGAGGTTTTACAAATTTGACATACCTTCTTTCCATTTATCGTCAGGTAATCTCTTTTCATGGGATGCGCACCCGCTGCAATTATCTAATCAAAGGCTACCCCATAACTTTCTAACCCATCACAAGAGACCAAGAATGCATGACAAAGCCCCGAGGAATGTTTACCTCTTACACCACATCTAAGCTGAGATTTTACAGCAAAGAACATTATAATTGGATTTGGTGTTTTTTTTTTTGCTGAAGAATTATTTAAGGCCTGCTGACGTTTGAGGAATTTTTGGGTTAATTAATTACTTTTCACCTTTCAGACAGTTTAAAATTTGGATTTTTATTTTATTTTATTATTTTACATGGATAAGTAAACCTTGAGATGCCTGTTTTAAAACTATGATTCTTATGATTCTCATTCATGCACATAGATGGTTTAAACTTGTGATAGTTAATTAAAAGTTAATTCCTTATACATCCTATGGCAATTACAGTTGAAGACAATTTAAAGAAAGGACTACATCATGTTAAAGGGTAATTCCCACCGTACTTTTATAAAGTATATGCCACATTAGTCTCATAAATTTGAACATTGTATGTTATTTCTATGTTTCATGCAAGTATTCCCCTACCAACGATCCTCTGTTATTTGGGGAAGCTGGTTCTTGCATCTTATGCATCACGTTAAGGAGCATGCAACCTAATCGATAGATGTTTATCCTGCAAACGTCCTTACGCAAGCCATAAATTGTCCCAAAAATTGCAAAAATTCACCTGCATTGTTTGCTTCAAGCTCAGCACGTCTGACATGATCTTACATGAGGTACCATCCCATGGTGTCCAAAATCTGGCCATAAAAAGTGACCCTCAGCAAACACACCCATGCAAGTCGTGTAAGTTTTCTTGCGGTTCTTCTTCAAGGAACACAAACCTACTTAGCACACATTTCTAGGAACACTACTGACAATATGACTATACAGGGGGGGAAACGTGGGAGTTCGACCCTTAAGAACATAGTTCCTTTTAAATCCAGATTAGCAGAAGTTCCAGTCATGGAACGATGTTCTCCGTAACTTCATCTTCAACCTCAGCGTACATGGAACATCACTAATTCCATACACACCTTGTTGAGGCACATGCATCCATGATCTACTCTCTAGATCAGCACATTAAGTGAATTTTTCTTTGCAGAGAAAGACAGGCACAGATGTTTCCCAGTATGTGTGGAATTTAAGGATTTGGGGAGAGGGATCTGGTTCTTTCCAATGGCAGTCCATATAGTAACCAATCATGGCTAATCTCTAATAATGTATACATATGGCTCTCAGATGTTTTATATCCTTTGTCTTACGTATATATAAAAATGTAAGATGGTAAAGATGTAAGGTACTAAAGAATACTATAAAATCTTACTTAAAATAATAATATGTTTTTAAATATCCTGTTCTATATAAAAAAATAAAAGGTTTTTTTTAAACCCACACAGGGAAAAAAGTTTTAATTGGACAACAACAAGTTCTGTCCAATTACTGGAAAACATTTGAAAACCTTTTTCTAAGTCATTTTTAACGCACATAAGCATAAACTCACACATACTACATGCGACATAGACACAGCTAAACATAGTAACGTATTATATTGTGTAAAATGTAATTGATGCAAGGATTAAGTGTTATTTTGCTTATGTCATAACTCAACATTCAAGCAGGAAAAGAGAGATATTAATGGTACCGTTCCCTACATTCTACAAGTACAGACAGATCATGCAAAATGTTAACCTCATTCTTAAGTTTTGTAGGGAATGCCCGTATTGTGTTGTGGCACAAAAACAGGGCACTTATAGGCTATAACTATATTATTATGTGATATAAAGTTCAGATCTGCGAAGATTTATATAACATGCTGTTTCTCAGCATTCCCAAAGACTTATCTAAACCACAAACGATTGCAGGTAGCCCTTGGAAACATTTATTAACTTATTAATATAAAGTTGGTCCTTTGCAGCTATACCAGCTTTCACTCTTCTGGGAAGGTTTTCCACAAGATTTTGGGGGAGTTTCTGTGGGAATTTTTGCCCATTCATCCAGTAGACCATTTGTGAGGTCAGGCATTGATGTTGGGCGAGAAGGTCCGGCTCGCAATCTCCGTTCCAGTTTATCCCACAGGTGTTCAATGGGGTTGAGGTCAGAGCTCTGTGTGGCCGGTCAAGTTCTTCCACACCAAACTCATCCAACCATTTCCCAATGTACATTTCACCTTTCATATGCTTTACCAGCAAGATGAAGTGGGCATCTCTCTAGTCGCAAGTGAGCAAGGAGGGCCATGTCTGGACTCATCACTTAAGGGGAACCTTAATAGATCCTCTAAGTGAGAAAACTCGTACAAATACTGTATGTTTGGGACTAGCTCAATTGAGAACATACAGGGTCCTAGTAGCCTGCGGTATACTGCATCCCTACTAAGGGCAGTTTCAAGATGTAGCTCACTTGTGCCAGTAGGTTAGAAAAATCTCCACTTGCATATCAGTCTAATCCATCCTACAAGGACAGTCCTGTTGTATGCATTTTCTTTGGGGTCCTATAGTTTGTCCCGGAGTATAACAGTCTTGTGATTCAAGAGATGCCAACTTAACCCTGTTAATGAGGACCATGATGGATCAAACATGCGTCTTGAGAGTTTGGTGCGTGTGTGTAGACGGTATCTGCCTTGTATTTCAGTTCTGGACTGTGCTTATGGAAGGTATCATACTGATATGGCAATGGCCGATTTCTTTACTCTCTAATGGCACCAGTAAGCTAAATGTTGACACGCTCTCAAGCAGGAATGCACTGTTCATGTGATCTGATACGTGCCGTATAATCGAAAATGTCCCCATAAGACTCAAACAATTAAGTTAACTTTAAGTACTGTGTAACTTGTAAATAATACTGCTTCCCCATAAATATTAAGATTCCCCTTGGAAAGCAGTCTCAGTTGTAACCTTTTTACCTCTATAGGAAACATTTGCAAACTTTATTATATGCCATTTGATACCCACTTTAACTTTGTAGGATGATTTTCATGATATCTCTAAATCATTTTCAGCTACTGAGTGGAATTTCATCTCAACCTATTACTTACTGTTACAGTAAACCCATGGAATTTTAAATATGCATTTAATTGGGTGTTTCTTAGCTATAATGCTCTTTAGCTTTGGAAGCAGCATGTGACACATAGGATGGATCCTATTACTAATGATAAATGGATTGTTGGTTTACATGTCTGTGAACCCCAAAGCAGAATTTGGTGATAAAAACTTGATGCTTTTACCACAGGCAATAAAACCTTGTCTTATAAAGTGATATTTTGATATGCAGTTGAAAAAGGAGCATTTTAATAGGCAAAGCATCCTAAGACTCTTAAATCAAAAAGATTTAAGAGCGAAACCATCTTTTCAATGTTCACGTGGATCTGCTACAGTTGCCTTTGAACTTTCTGAACTAGCCATCAATCAAAGATTCCAAAGACCATTGACTGGCTTTGAGTCTTCTTCAGGTAGGACGCAGCCTGTATAGGCGTATGTTAACAGAATTTATATCTCCAGAATATGGTAAATGGTGGTTATTAAGCAGATGCAGTCCTCATCCAGTTCTATCAAGTTCTGCCTGTTCTTCCCAAAATCAAACTAACTTGCTAAAGATAAAAGGAGCTGGTTAGGGATTCTGGCCAGCGGTTATATTCAGTAACATTCAGAGCCTATTCATATTATGACAGGATCCAACATTAAACAAATATTAAATCATACAAGATACAAGATATATTCAGATAGAGCCCAGATCACCTAGAGGCCAAGGGCTACATGATGAGGAGGGCTGGGGGATTCGATGGGATTAAGGCGCAGATTTAAGGGGGTAGGTTTTGGAGGTGGTCCAGGGTCAGGCACCTGAACCCTACTTAAACCCTGGGTTTTCAAGGCCTCCCTCCTCTCTCAGTTTTGTCAGCAAAGCAGGGGCAGCATTATTGATAGGAAAGGGGAGCTGCGTCTAGTGCTGGTTGTCCTGGGGAAGCCAGCCCAGGTGCTCTAGCGAATAAGCTAGATGGTGGGTTCCCATCATCCCTGGTGGCGTCCCTGGGGGTGCATGGACAAAACCACCGTGCTTTGCAATGTCAGTATGTTAGATCAACATTTGGAAGAGGAAATGTACCACGAGAGCTGCCACCCTCTCCCTCATATGTTGGCCACAAGTTAATTAATGCAATGGATGGTATATCAAGTTTTTATGTTGCTGTTATGTCATCAGAGTGTTTATTAAATACTTTGACCTTATTAAAACCCAACAATGCCTCTGGGGTCTTTACTAATGGAAGAGATAGCAAACTTGGCAATTCACCATCAAGCACTGGAAGCAAACTTGAGTAATTCTTTATTTTGGTTAAAAAACATGATGCTGCTGACGAACCACAGTTGCTTACCAAAAAGGATTCCTTGGTGTAAATACGACGGTAAGCAAACAGCTCTATTGTGCATTACTATATTATGATTTTTGGCTGGATTGTAGAAGAACAATGTTTAAGATCCAAGTCAAGGCCTGTCATAAAACATCAATATTCCTGGTGCCAAGTTTTCACAGATTAGCCAACAATAAAGCAGTGCATTCTCTTCTCAGATGCCCTCTAGTCATGGTACAATAATATTACAGTGCATATTTTGTTTTAATGTAGTATTATATAAAAGCAGAAATAAAAGTAAAAACTACTTGAACACTAAGAAGATTGTCTTAAAGTCTCAATCATCGTACAGTTTGGGGTGCAGTAGTGGAACAAGAAACGAGTTACAAGGAAATCAATGTCTGTAATAAGGCTTGTGGACGTCGGTGGTCGGTGGTAGTGAAATGTCCACCAAAAAGCCTTTTGCTGCATGTCCGTTAGTGAAACGGGGGGGGGGGTTTGGTGCGGTAAGATATCTTCTTAAGGTTGCCACTGCTGCCATCATGTGCTCATTAATACATATGATAGCTGAGAGATCCCTTTAAATGATGATGACCCCCCCTTGCAAATGTTGGATTCAGAATCCCCCCCATGTACATTGACCCCTTTCCCCACCCCTAGCTACTTTCCATGAAGGAGTTTGGCCAAACACAGTGGCGGAACTACCGGGGTCGCGACTGCGACCGGGCCCTGGAGTTCTGCCAGTCAGGGGGGCCCAAGGGGTACCGAGCGGTTGCTGAAAACGACCGCTCGGCAACTCTTGGGCCCCCCTGACTGACGCTGAGCGCCGGCATATGGAGTTGACCGTAAGTGACCTACAAAGGGGGGGGTAGGGAGGGAGGGAGTGGGTAGATCGTGAGAAGGGGGGGTAGGGAGGGAGTAAGTAGATCGTGAGAAGGGGGGTAGGGAGGGAGTGGGTAGATCGTGAGAAGGGGGGTAGGGAGGGAGAGGGTAGATCGTGAGAAGGGGGGTAGGGAGGGAGAGGGTAGATCGTGAGAAGGGGGGGTAGGGAGGGAGAGGGTAGATCGTAAGAAAGGGATAGATGGGTTGGGGGTGGGGGGCCCTTAACAGATTCTCGCACCGGGGCCCTGAGGTTTCTAGTTACGCCCCTGGCCAAACACATCTTTTGACATACTTAACACCAGTTAGTTCCAGTGCTTCCACATGAGTGGAAAGAGCTTCTAAGGGAGCATATATATATACATATCCCATCAATGTTTTTTTCTTGTTTATATTTAAAATCTACAACATTAACTGTCGACTCTGCAGAATGAACAGTTCTTATTTCTAGCCATATTCCTGCAAATAAAATCACCGTGGGTCTGTATTGTGTTAAACATTACAAGTTCTGTTATGGCGCACTTAATATAAACGTACTTGACATTTAAATTAAATGTATTCTAAACAGATCTCCGTGGCACAGTGCTCAATGAACGGCTGTTAAATTTGGGCAAAAAAAATGCTTCACCATATTAGGTTATAGGGACAAGAGCCAAAAGTCAGCGGGACCAGGCTTTTAATGTGCTACTCTTGGTGTATGTTAATGTCTCAGTTTCCAACAAAGCACTGCTCTTTTTCTAATGCGAATGACATGATATTAAACATACGTCGTTTTATCCACGGGTGGATCTAGGGTACCCATGCCGTACTTGTCATGAATAATTTCGCCACCGTAAAATAAGAGAAACATGCTTTATATACCCAGAATTCTCAATTAGTCAATGGTATGGTCTCGAAAAGCCAGGTAATCAGCGTTGCCCATGAATCTGGCAGCATGCCTTTACAAAAAAAAATAGTTCTTTCTTTAAACCTTCAGGCTTGTATAAACTGAGCATAAAAAGACGTCTGTATTGGTGTGACACGCACATGATCTCGGAAGAGAACATGGATACATTTTTTTATAATATTTTTCAATCTGTAATTTGTACTTTGCTATAGGGTTTCCGCGGGGGGTAAACTTTACTCCATAGGGTTGCACATACCTGAAACTCACCTGCTTTATCTTGGAACGTATGGTATAAGAGATAATGGTCAGGAACTTGCCAGCATTTATACCTCTTCCATGTCCTTTTTTAGGAGGATCAGACCTTCTTTAGGAGCCCAAGTCCCCTGTTCTTATCTAGGAGCTCAGGGTCTATGGTGGATTAGTGGGTTTTGTGGTGTTCTACACACCTAAGTTAAGTCACATAAAGGACTATCAATAAGTCAAAAAATATTATATGAGGTACTAACAATGTACTTGAATGTGTATTCATTGTTGGTTCGGAACTAAACTCTCCCTGTAAAGAAATTTAGGAACGTTTGGAATGTTTATAAAGATATCCTAAAGAACTAAAAAGTAAGAAGCTATTCAAAAAAGAGCAGACTAGATGGACCAGTTGGTTCTTTTCTGCCGCCACCATCAATGTATCAATGGGAATGCTGTTTGTGGGAAAAGTTTAAAATCAGTGATTGGGAGGACTAAGAAGTCCCTTTCCTTGGTGATGGATGATTGTTATTAAACAAAAGGTTATGCATTTGCCCTCAAAGTGTCTGTTGCTATATCTTTGACCAGACAGTGGTTTTGTTGATTTACTAAGTCTCTTAAAAAGACTAAAGCATGCTGTTAATGTTAGAGAAAATATCTGTATTATTATGTAATTTATCATGGCAGTTGATACTTTTTTTAAGCTGTTACAAGAAATTACAAAATTTCTAATTTTCCAGAAGAGCCACTTAGAGCTTCAAAGCTTCCCCCCAAATATTTCAGACTTAAGGTACACCTGTTATGATTTGATATTACAACGCATTTATACCTTGTACGGTTGTAGTTTTCACCATAAAAATCATTTTATTATATTCAGATTCTGTGCTATCCCGTGGTTTATTTATGCTTGTACTTATTGGGTCACGGTGTCATAGGTTGGCCACTCTTGGCTTAGTGAGATCTCACAGGTAGGAGTTGGCATGAACCGTTACACTAACACAATAACACGAGCATTATGCTAATTCCTAAACTCCATCAAACTCCATCAAACAGAACGGGGAATCCAGACCTCTAAAAAAAATGCTTGCCTGGCAGTATTACCAATCATGTGTTTTATATAATGATCAGTAGGCAACACATTCTTCCTCTGGAGGAAACATCTCCTGGCCATTTAGGGCACAGTTTAACGCAGCGCTTCTATACATGGAAACACGGGGATTTCAATGTATAAAAGCAATTCACAGGCATCAGATATTTCCTATCCAAACCGAACTCTATTTTGGATAAACCATTCCACTTCACCAACTTCACTGTGAGAATCATCATCATACATGATATAATTGTTGAAGGCGAGGAGGTAAACCAACCTGCCAAGAACATGGTACCTAACACATAACTATCCTGTACAATATGAACAGCTATACAGTGTGTTACTATACGTGGAGATTTCCGTCTTGTGTCTTCCTCCATGAAGACTAATGGGACAAATCTCTCATTTCTATTACGTCGTAGGAGAGTCTTGGACTTATTTAGTGAGATAATCCATAAACAATGCAAGATTTTTTTTTGAAGTAAAAACATATCTGAGAATTGTTTACTAAATTAGTGTTGTTTACTTGACATTTCAACTTAATGACTATGTGCGGGAGGTCTGTTTGAATAGCTGGTTTTATCAGGATCTGGAAGACCTGCGTGGCAGACACGATCTGCTAAATTTTATCCTCCCAAGCAGTGCGACCATTGTAAATTTCCTTCGCTAAAACAAGAAAAGCAAATATTACTAGTACATGAAAGTCTGTTTACTGAGGGTCCCGTGACTTCTCCGGTTGTTTATTGTTGGGTTAAACTCTGACAGTTCTACAGAATTTGACAACGGAAGTCTGCAGGGAATGATGACTCTTAATGAGTTTGTCTTCAAGTTGTATGAAAGGTTTTACTAATTAGCATAGTCTTGTAGGAGCATGATTTCATAAAAAATAAATTCTAGAGGGTTCCAAGCTAATTTAGGTGACAACCCCCAAATTGTTGTTAGAGGGTGACGTGTATTCTGTTATGCATAGTCTCTATTGTGTCTTCTGCTATGGGTAGTCTTCTACTGTGTCTTCTGTTATGCGTAGTCTTCTATTGTGGTGAAAGCTACCTAAGTAAAGCAGTAATTGTATTTACTAACCCTTGCAGAGGTTAACAGGAGAGTTAAACACTTAGTATGCGTTTTGCATAACCAGCCCAACCATTATTGCAGGAGAATATCTCTTTAGTTATCTATGTGGATGTGGTTACAAGTGTTGGGGCTTTTTATGTGATTTTGTGAACTATTGATACCAATTTATGTAACTAATGCATTTTGGAGAAGAGGAATGCCTCTTATTTGCACAATTTAATTAATAGGCACTCTTCCTGCTGTTTTTATTCACATTTCTGTGGCTTTTAGGGCTGTAGAGCACCGTAATGCACTCATACTCAGCAAACATTCTTAGCTCTTGGAAGGGGGAGGATCAGGGAAGGTAAGAGGGACTGGGAGTTTGGGGACTAATCTTGGGGCTCAGACGCCAGAACATTATCAACTGTAGAAATGTGAACTATATTACATATCCTCAAAGTTACTTACTCCCTAGGGTAACATGGATGTGTGCCCAAGGATTGTCTATGGAGTGTACCCGCCAGGTCTGCCATCACCAAGGAGCACACATTGTGCAGGGTTTTCGCCCTGAAACACCTAGCAAGGGGTTGAGTTCCAAGAGAAGAGGGATTTTGATGATCCAAACAGTGTGGAGGCTCATGTATAACTAGGCACTGGGTATATTAGGCAGAGCATAGTAGAAACATCCAGATACCTGTATAGGTAAAACTGCAGAGATCCCCTGAGCAGGTAATTCTGGGTGCAAGGTGGGAATACTGAACTGACCCGGAGCCGGGTTCGGTACACTATGCAGGTAATCAGGCAAGCCAGGTACGGCAGACGGATCAGGATAGTAAAGTACAAAATCACTAGACAGAGAGTAATCAAAAGCAATCCAAGAGTCAAAGTGTTCAGGAATCAGTACGCCAGATAGGATGCGCAGGACCAGACTAGGAGGCCCCTACACAGCAGATTTTTAAATCCAACGCCTAGCCTGCCCTTCTCCCTGTTGCGCATCACAGGCGCGCCTCCAGCATTATGTTCCCGACGGGACCGCGCATCCGACAGCCGTCAGATAAGCACATGCCGCCTGGAGACCTGGCACCGGGCTAGCTGGTAGTTGGTCCCAGTAGTGTGACAGTACTCCGACTGCCAAAACACTTAAGAGTCAAGCTTAGCAGGGTAGTTGCCTATTTGAGACACCAAATTCTTACTGTTATCAACTATGGTTAACTTACTATATGTACAGAAAATAAAGCATTAATTTTGAATTTGTTTTTATTTATATAGCGCCTATAGGTTCCATAGCATTGCAGAATATAAGTTAGAAACATAAAAATACAGGGAATGTTGCTGTAGCGTACAGGATAATCAGGGCCCTACGTGTATAAAAGTTCAATGAAAGCTCTTCTCTATTCATGGTCCAGGGGATTTATTCAACGTTGTCATGAGTATTTCTCCTCCTGAGGTATCTCTCCCCTGTTATAAGTTGCTGATTGTCGGTGAATGGTCCAGGAAGCCTTCTTAAAGGTGGGGTCAGGAAAAGGGACAGACGGGGCTTTTGTTTTTGCCACATTTAGCCACAGATCTCAGCTTCCTTGGCATAAAATAGTCACAACTTTTAAACAAAACACCTCTAAAATATTAGCAGAAGAAATAGGTAGTTTTGATACATTTTGTTATGCTAAGAGCCACGACAGAAACAGCTTCCCTGTAAAAGAGGCCACGTTCATCTTTCTTGACTTTAGAAAGTTACATTTCTTTTCACGGTTTAATATACTCCAAGGTCTCAAGTATGTGCCTAATTTGTTGTTTTTGGCACAAATAACCAAAGTGATAACAGCTTCTTTGAAACCAAACAAGATCTGGCACGCATACAAGTATAATACGCTATGTTTAGTCTTGTGATTCATAGGATTGTTAAGATTTTTTTTTTTTGCCACTTTTGAAGACCATATTTTGCAAGATGCAACTCGCCGAACTTTTATATCATTAAATGAAACTATTTTATCATTTTCTCTGATCCACAGAAAAATGCTGTTTATTTTGCGGTTGACTTTTTACACACTTGACAACTGTAAAATCTTCTAGAATCTGTCATGGTAAAAAGACAGTTGGCATTCATCTGCTTTGCAACAGAGCATTTCATTGTCTACACGCAAAACAATGCATTGCAGACGCCTGTGATACTCTAAGGGTTAAAACCACCTCAAGTCTATGTATTGTGGAAACGTGTCTTTTTGTATATGTCTGGAACTAAATGTGTTTCATCTCAATGAATGCAGAAGGGCTGTTCTCTCTCCCAGCCATGTCTGAATAAGGACATTAACAATGGCCGTATCGGTCCAAGGGAAGATGGAGTCTTCGGTGGTAAAGGAGACCTTTTGATGAGCCAACATAGAAAATATGCCTTTAGGACTTCTTAGGTCTCTTCTTCAGATCTTGGGAAGAGGAGGAGAAGAAGAGGTCTCTGAGGTCCCAAAACCTTATGTGACTTAATTCACCTTTCCTAAAAAGGCTCCATTTTGTTTTATTCTCCGGATGAATTTGGCTCCATCCACTTCTGACCACACATGTCCTCATATGATGTAGCTAGCCACGTCCTATTTGTGTCTAACCACACTTTCTTTGTATGTCCATGGCCAGAGCCAGATAAGATATCTGGCTCTGGCCATTGACATACAAAGAAAGTAGGCAAGAGGTTCTAATTACCCAAGGTGCGATCTTATCGACATTGTATCGGGAAGTGGCTTCAACATTACCTTATAAAAAGCTCAAAATACTGTAAGAGATAAATGTATTATACACTAAAGCAAAGCACAAAACACCCGTTTACATGATAATGTCCAGTTTTGTGTACTAACATAATTAAAACTTGTCTTATTTCTTTCTAGCGTTCAAATATTGGATTGGATTCATCATCATTGTTCTATGTCTGGTTGCTGAGCTGCTGTTACATTTTCACATAGGACCCAGGGCTAGTGTTTATTTGTCTTCAGGTATGTACATTTAATGTTATTATCTTTTCTTCATTCTGTGTTCCCTCAATGGAGTTTGAATGCACTTATTTTAATGAGTGATAATTTTTTTTATTTAGCTTTTCTGTCAAATGTGTTTTTTAGGCTTCTTGGGGTGAGCGCGACTCCCCAGCAAGTAGGTTTAAGGTGTATTAGACTACTGGCTAATCATATCACCATGTGGGCTTCTTTTCTCCAGATTATGTAAACCCAGTTTGGAAGGTCTATCTTCTTGGATTTCTTTCATTAATTTTATTGCCCACCTCTGAAGATTTTCTATTTTCCAGTTTTTTATGAACTGGTGCCCACAATTGTACTGCGTATTCAATGTACAGCATTACCATTTATACTTAAATAGGTGTTTTTTGAATAGTATTCACTGGAAATGTTTTATTCTTGCTTTGTTTAGTGTATTTTTCCTAGGGCACAATCGATGGCACGTTCATCAGCTATACAGTCTTTGTTTTTTTCATTCAGTTGGTCTATGAAAGGACAATGTGTTCTTGCTCAGTGGCATACATCTTTGGATGGCTGAGAGTGATGGATGTTTAAGTCCAACCTTGAGCCGAAAGGTATTCATTTCAACTCTGTTTGGAGACAGCTGGAATCCACATTTTTAAGAGTCGATCACAGTTCTCACCATGATAAAAAAGTGCATTGAGTAAGAACCTCTTGCCTCAGATAGCACAATCGACCTTTATGTTGGTTCAAGATTAGCAAGTAGAATTTGTCACATGGTTGGTTTCTGTACATGCCAAACAGGGACGCTAAAAGTTGAAATAGCTGGAAGAATAATAACTCCATTATTTGTATCTCGTCACGATGATAGGTATCGGAACACTGAGTCAGACAACGTTTAACGTCTATAGAACAATGGAGATCATAGATCAATAAAATACTGGTTTCACTAGAGCGTATTTGGTGTCCACATTTTTAGAGTAGGATGGAAGATAGGTCAAGGAAGCACTTAGGGACCTTAAAGCATACCTGGGGACTTCCAGGCTGTGGCCACCCGTAGCCCTCCCTTTTTGTGTCAGTGGCTTAATGATAACAGGGGTTACCCACATGCTAGTACCATATAGGAATAGGGCGAGTAGTAGGTGTGCCTAAACACTGCTTCCGTGACCCAAAGATTGGGCGTAACGACCTGGAGAATCTGAGAGTCACCTGGAGTTTGTAGAGGAAACCCTGAGAGTTCCTAGGAATGCTTGAAAAGTAATAATAATAATAAATATATGTTTCACGTACATATTTTATTTAACACATATTATTTTCAATTTTACTGTGCACTTAGTCTTTTTTTCCCTGAAGGTAAAGCTTCTTATAGCGAAGCAGGAAGTGGAGAGTGCAGAGTAGAATTACTTCCCCCACATTGTGCTGATTTTTTTAAGAACCATGATTTGGTTCTGCAGCACGTTTAACGTCGCAATCTGTACTTTACAGTGTTTGGTAAGCTTTTCTGGATGAAAGGGCTATTATGTTCAAAAGTGCCATTTAAAGATCATACCGTTATTAAGTTATCTGTTATTTATTTGCTTAGCAAAATAATCACCCCCCCCCCAGTGAGTTATTAATGTAGAGCAGGGGTACACAATTCCAGTCCTCGATGGTCACAGAATAAGATGGTGAATTCATTTAGATGCCTGTGCCCAAAATTAACAAATAATAAGAATGTTTATTTTAGAATTTTTTTTGCTGCTTTTCCTTTCTTTTTTTTAAGTTTGAAAGGTCATCACATTTAAATGGTGTGCAGCCGTTGGCGCGCATTATAGCTGTCTCGGAATTTCGAAAGTTTCATTTAAACTCAGAATGACTTCTTACCAGAGACTCCAAACAAATTAACTGTCATTTGAGGATTCCTGCTCTTTTGCAGAAAGGCCAAGAGGCCGCATACCTCACATAGTTTTATTTCCAGAGGTTTGAAAGAAAATGCCCGTTTGAGGCTTTATCAATAGTTTACTTATGTTATATATGATAATTATATATATCTTGACTTCTGGTGTCTGCTGGTTTTGGGGGAACAAACGTGAATTCCGCTAATTTTCAAGAAACGATTATTTTTACAATGAAGATTTTAGATTTCTTTAGAGTATTCAGTCCTACCGTTCTCATTGTTGGTGATGAATGGAAACAATAATTATTGTAAAGACTCCGCATAACATGATGAAGGGGGCCAAATATTTGGGGGTGGCTTATGACTGCTCAATGAATTGGACGTTGCTACACAGGCTTGAAAATTGGGGGCAAGGAGCATAATTTTGGAGTCCACTTGTTTGGCCTACCAAAGCTAATGCGGAATAAATCCATCCAGAATCTAAAAGTTTTAAGTCTATTCCAGTGACTTTTAAGGAGACAGACACAAATTTAACCTTCCAAGTTAGAGAATGGTGTACAGTAGCTTCCCCTTTAAGATTACCTTTGAGTACTGATCCTAAACAAGACCAAGCTGTTTATGATGTCCCCCCCTTCAGAGTCTAAGAAGGTATTTGTTTTTTTTGGATAAACACGTCCGCATACAACATCCTTAAGTAGAAAGAAACAATCTCATCTTCTGGGATACATGTGTTTTTAATCCAAACCCTTTATTTACTCAGCTTTTTCCCCTCTGTTTTTATGTTCTTGACCCGAATGCATGTTTTCACGATTAAAACTTTTAACATGCTTCTTGTTCAGACAAAAGTGGGAGGAACAGATACACATTCCACTTACGTGCACCATTTCCACTGGGGTATCTAAACGTCGAGAATATTCAAAAAGTGTAACGTTTATGTCATAAGGATAATCAAGAGGAGTCTAGAATCTTGATGGAGATCCTACTCAAACTATTGTACCCTTGCTTACGTCTTCTGCACTCACATGATGTCCGGCAGTGTACTCCATAGACTGGGAGTTTCCATGTATATCTTTGTAAGTACTTCTATATGCATTATTTAAACCTCTAAAAAAAAAAAAAAAAGAATTGCTTACCTTAGGAGGAAGCTGCAGATCCAGGGCTGCAGCAGAATACCTCCGCCATTGATTTGGTCTACTGAGTAGCTAAGCAGGCAGTCAGTGCCATGCAAGCACTTTCATTGAAATCAATGAAAGCTCTTCTGTGCAATGACCATTTAACTCCCCCCCAGTTACTGATCCCATGCTGGAGCTGACTGGCGGTGAGTATGTTGCATGGCTGAAGATGTATTAAAACACATCCCTTGCGTGTCAAATAGCTGGAGGGCCAATGTATATAGGCAGGTTCTGCAGAATCCCCCCATGCATTTGCAATGGGACACACATGGAATGGATTTAAAGGGACTAATGTTCTTATTTAACTCCCTTTAATAAACTTGCCCGTACCCTGCATTTTCCATTTGGAACAGGAAATGTCAACATATAATGCTTTTACTGCACATGGCTTTCTCTTCATGGTTGGCTTTTGGAGATGGGTTCTTGGAATATTTATACATATTTTGGAAATCAGGAGCGGAGGTATTAAGAGAGGCTCCAACATAATTAATAACGACACAAATTGGGTGTCGCGTTTCCGGGACATCTCAGGGTACCTGCGTGCCACACTATGTGGGTGATGTAATGACTGCAATCTGATCACATTTTGTGTGATGTCATAGGATGCCATAACCGAGGCACTCTTTGCGGACAGTGCGACACCAAGAAAAGCTTGAACCAAATATATTAAGTATGTGAGACAAACCCACGTTTTTGGGGACAGCCGATTTACCCCTGTTACCCCAAATCCAGCCGACGGCCCTCCTCATGCACAAATCCATCATGAGAAACACAGAGTTTCCCTGTGTATGTTTATAAGTTTCTTCCAGTAATCACTGAGGCTTAGAACAATCTCGCATTATGTCAAGCCTTTTCCCAAAGCAACAGTGATAATTGCAGACAAGGGAATTTGTCCAAGAAAGTATTTGCCTGTAACCTTTTTGGCAAAAGTACAGGGATTCAAATAAAAATGATGGAGTAGTATTTTCTTTTTTTTTTTTTGTCACTCCAACCAGGTCCTTGTTTTCTTTAAGGCGTTAAGTAAACAACCAGTTTTGTGAGAAGTGCGGTGTTGATAATGGCGGCAAATCATATTTTTCTCGGGTATTTAATGGTGTGAGGTGATGCTTGGTTCCCAACACTCAAATGTCTCACGGATTATAACATGAGGAGGAGATTTATGAGGTACTGAAATACACGCGGCTGAATAGTACATTATTTATAGTATCTGCTTCACTTATCCTTAAAAAAACAATTAAGTGATAAATTAGCCCCATAAAATAATATTTTTTTCAGAGATCTTGCAGGAGAGGTTTTTCTTTTTTACTCATTAAAAAAAGCTCATGGTCAGAATTTTACTATTTATGGTTCTGCACAACAAATAAACCTAAATAATGGTGTTTACATATTAAAATTAGCAATAAGTTTGTACTAGAACCCCACATTGAGCAGAAAACAATATAAATCTACACCACTGAGTTTGTGGACAAACTGGGGTATTTTGTGTTCATATCAGTCCTGTTCGCTCTAGTGTTTGTGTGCCTTGATTAATAACTAGCGCTAGTGGAACGTCCAGTTTCCGCCAAGCCTACAGGGTGTCCAAAAAAGCCATAAAAGATATTTTTAATCTCACATGCTTATCTTGGAACACGCTGATGAATTGCGTTTGTTCTAATATAGTAATGTATCTAAGTGTCCAAAAGCAGGCCGTCTAGAGTTTTTGAGAAGTGAAATATTTTAGCAATCAAAAGTATCACCAAACTAATTCTTCTTTAAAGGGAATACCTGACGAAAGTATGGACTTGTTGAGTTTTAGTGTGTAGGCCTCAAAAACCAAGCCTGATACTGCAGCCAAACCTACGTCTTCAGTATTTTCTTTAAGCAGGAATCTAGGGGGATAGGACAGTAAATTCCAGGGCTGGACTGGGGGTGACTAAGTGACCCCCTAGCACTCTAACACCAATGGCCTCCAAATGACACCAGTATGCATGTGTAGGAACTTCCCAGTTCAGGCTACCCTGAGCCCTTCTCCTTAAGGAGGGGGACATAGCTCATTGCGCACAAGGGCGGGGTTAATGACGCGAGTTGGGGTCTAGCTGCCAATAAGATTGCAGGAGGGTTTTTTTATATGGAGTGGGTGTGGCTAAAGCCACGCCCACACCCCGGATAAAGGGTAAAGTGTCCCGGAGGCTCGGGGAAGCAGCGCTTTACCTGAGGGGTTCCAAGGCATGTGATGCACAAGGCTCCAAACAGCCAGCGACCTCGCAAATCCAGCGGCTGCTAAATGCAGGGTCCCAGAGGATTCTTTTAATCAGCTTATCCACAAATTAATATATGGACGATACTGTCTGAACAATATTCACGATTTCAATATTCAATGTATTTCATTAATTATTATTATTATTTTTTTTTATGGAAATATGCATTTAATTTAAGCCTACTTTAAGAGCAAAGAGAAAAAAAAAAGCAGTTTGTATCCATGGAAACTAATTCGTTAATGAGAAAAAGACAACATTTTTTAGAGGACTCGGTATAATGTTACAGCTCATGGTATCAGCAGTGACCTCTAGTTCGGCACTTCCTGTTTGTTGTCGACAATCCTGGCTACAACTTGGTTTCAAATACTTTTCCAGATGTTTTTTCTTTTACTGAATCTATGATGACACAAAACTGACTTTAAATGTCGACTTTCCTACATGTGGTGTTCTTTATTTTTTTTGTATTTCAAGGTAAACCATATAGAATATTGCTGAAATCAAACAAATTACTTAAAGGGGAAGTTTAATGTCCTAGGCATTAATAATAAGATTTCAAATAGATCTTCTTTTCTATCTAGCAACCAATGTCCAAAGGCCATTTTTTGTTCAACTTTGCACCACATTGACTTTTTATTTTTTTCAAGTCAAAGTCCTGTACAAAAAAAAAGGAATATATAGTTTTTGCTTAAATTATGCTTTTACTCTTATACTTTCATGATGCCATGTCTCCATTTTCCAAACCATATTTTAATATAACATTGATCAATCCTGGACATTACAGATTTTTTCAATTTACTAAATTCTTGTCTCCACATTTTAGTGAAAAGCTTCAAACACATCAATTCAAGTAAGAAATATATATCCACGATCTACGACCGGGTGGTCGATTTTGAAAATGAAAAGTGATCACTGTCCCTTTTTTTAGCCCCATCTCAGAGATGCTTTTTGTTCTGTGGTAAACTCCTTGCAGTACGTGTTCTAAAGGGTCTAAAAAAAATGTGATTAAGGATTTTTTTTTAAAAAATATACAAGTAGGACCAATTTGAAGCTCAATTTTTTGTTCGCATGAGCTAATATGTTTATTTTCCTCATATCTCGGATTCCCCAATGAGCGCTTCAGTACGGAAAAAAATTGTTGTTTCTTAAAAAAAAAGAAAATAATTTGGCTACGGAAAGTTCATTTTTACACTCGACGAGAGAGCTTTGCCAAGTTTGTTGAAACAAAGACAGATGTAGTTAGATGAAAATAATTATTGAAATGAGCAGTCTTCGCCCAGAGATGAAGCTCTAATGGTGAGAAAAATATTCCCAACGACAATAACTCATGTACTCGTTTTTGAGCCAAAGCAAACAGCTCAACAGGTTGGATCTTTTTTTATCAGTTTGAAAAAAAAATCCATTTTAAACAGGGTTATATTGTGTGGGAGATAAATTATATGTATTTGTGGATTTTTTACCAGGAACAAAATGGAAATATATCATTCACATATTGCATAAACACAATTATGTGTAGTTACAAGCAATGGCAGGGAAATTAAATATTTATATATATATATTGTTTTAACTTTCGTATTTTTGTTTGAAATGGGAATGGTCATCGTTTTTGGCATGACCATGCCTCGGAACTTCCCAGGTAAGGCTACTGGGAGCTTTCCCTGTTCTGAGGAGGTGGCTTCACGAGGGGGTGGGGCTAGCCACATGTGGAGCTGGCCTCAGACAGCCTTAAATGGGCAGGGAGTAGGTGGTGAAGTGGGTGGAGAGTAGGTGGTGACGTGGGCAGGGAGTAGGTGGTGACATGGGCAGGGAGTAGGTGGTGACATGGGCAGGGAGAAGGTGGTGAAGTGGGTGGAGAGTAGGTGTGGATTAACACCGATCCCCACCTAGAGAAGGAGGAAAGTTACCCGGCGACCAAGGAAAGCAGCATTTCACCCGGAGACTCCACAGTCAAACCTTGATCTAATCCATTTATTAAAGCTACTTTTTAAATATAATTGAGTTAACAGTAAGCTTCCATAACATTTAATGTGATGTAAACTTAGACCTATGTTAAAGGTGCAGGATCCTTAAAATAAAACTTTTATGAAGCACTCAAACACTTTTTTTTAATATTTAACGGTCCCTGAAGAGATAAAATGTGGCAACTGCCTACTAACCACAGAGAAAGAGCCGTTGTGTTTGAGGCCTCTTTTGGGAATTGCATAGCCTTTGCGAGGAGTTCATTAATCTCCTAGATTAACAGAACCTAAAGTTGGTTGGCCGTGACCTAGCACCGTACCAGCTGACCCTTCAAAGATGGCAAGTTGGTATTCATTTCTCGAATCACATAATAAAAGTTTGATTCCACCCCTACATTGAGCCCATTCCTGTTTCTTGCAGACCTCATCAAAAGAAGTCCCCAACCATTACAGCGAGCCCAAGTGGTTGTTCTGTTCCCAGTTCCCACATTGGAGTCATCTGTAAATATGTGTTGAGAGTTTCTCTTCGATAAAATGGCTTTCATCTCTGAATAAACCAAGGCTTTACAATGATTAAAAATCATATAATGCCCTTTAAACTTTCTATACTTTCAGAAACACCACATTTATTGTCCCTATTCCTATACATAATGACTTTCAGTCTTGTTGTGTCTTCGAGAGGACCTAGTATGTCAGGAATGCTTTACATACTTTTTGGAAGCAAAAGGGTTAAGACTGGAATTTTTGTTTCAAAGTGGGTTTCAGACAGAGGAAGAAGTGGCCTCAGCCTTTGCACAGGAAATAATATCGCTGCGGTCCTTGTATTCCCCATCCCTAAGTTAAACTAACCACTGACAGGGCAGTTAAACTAAACACAGTGCAGGCAAAAAACCTTTCCCTTATCTGGTAGTCCTTTCATTTCTCCTTGGGAGTCGGAGGGTAGATTGTGCAGGACTATTTTGGATGAGCATCGAGCCTCTTTCCGGCAAATGGTTTTCTACCCTGACAATCAACAGGATTTTGGGGGCTAAAAACCATATAAAAAGGACTAAGAACGATACTTTGACCCAAAACAATTAAGAATACCGATCATCTACCAAGTAAGTATGAGTAGGAAACCCGTAGTCTTCTTCACCAATTTTTTAAATGTATTTTTCTTAAAAACAAAATATTGTATGTGTTATGTATGGAACGTGATTCTGGATTCTCATATTTCTTTGTGTGTTTCCCGGAAAATATTTAAAGCTAAAGGAAATGTATATTGTCCAAAAACGGCCCAGAAGACAACGGCGCATTGTCTATGTAGTTAATAAGCACTTAATCGTAATTTTTGTTTTTTAAGTAAAAAACAAAAATATTAAATATGAAAATTTGTATATTTCAAGATATGTGTTATTTTAAATATATATATATATATATATATATATATATATGTATATATATATATATATATATATTTAATATATATATATATATATATATACCGTATACATACATATATATATACTGTATACCATATATATATAGAGAGAGAGAGAGAGAGAGAGAGAGAAATGGTCTTTTAAAGCAGACATACGAATAATTAGCAATGACAGTGAGAAAATCCAGTGAAGGTTGAACTTTCCTGCAACGTTCACTTGAAAAAAAAAAAGCTTGACCTTGCCTTTATTAAATTTAAGTTTGTCTAGCACATCTGGGCGCATTTGCTACAAAAAAAAAACATTATTAGTGTTTCAAATTCTTTTACTTTGCAATAAAACCAATGGATAGTTTTTGTCAGTCCAGGCGTTCAGGACCTCAGAGGACTCTTCGTTTTTTTTTTTTAAGCATTACCCATTGTTTTCATGATTAGCATGAATTAATTTACTAGAGTAGAATAACTTTGATTATAAAAATGTATATAAAGACTAAAGTCTGAAATAATGTCTTTTTTAATGATCTATATGCTCTATTTTGATAAAAATGCACCATTTTTTTTCCATAGATCCGTTCATTTGAATTCAGCTGGTTTTAAAATAAAAACAGCTGTGTAATTGTTAAAACGGTTGCGTAATTGTCATTACTGTAAGCGGTCCAAGGACTATGGTGGGAAATCATATGAACATGACCTGTCCATAATTGTAGTGCATTAGATGATACAGAGGCTGAAATCATTGCTCGGAACAGCCAATATATACATATATAAATATCTATATTATTCATATAGAGAAATATAGATATATTTTTTATAAATATTTTATCATTTTTTTATAAAAAATTGAACATTTGCCGAAACATGCACTTTTTAGACTTATGTGAAACCACTGGGTTTAAGTTACATATCTGACCATATAAAGAGGTGATGATTAAATGGAAGGAGTCTGGTCACATAATCCAGTGTTTCCAACCGTTTTTTTTTATATCAAACAATTTATGTATAACCTGTAGATTTCAAGCTGTGCATTTTTTCACATATGTACTCAGGGTGATGAGAGTTTTAGGGGAGCTATATGCAAACCGTAACTGATTTACTATATGACGTCAAGAAAGTCTAGATCCGCTGTTAAATGTTTCTTAATATTTACCTATAATGAGGATTTGTAAAAAAAACAAAAAAAAAACATGGGGACTCCAATATTGAAAATTCCTCATTTCTACCCTGGCTGGATAAGGATAATATGAATTGTCGATGAGCTGTGCTGTGATCAGCACTATTTCGTCTTTAAATGAATTTCCCTGAATGTGTATTCTAATGCGTCCGTCAAATTAAAACCATTTTTTTTGCAACAATACCACACCATGTACTTTATACCAAAACATACATAGTATGGTAACAATTACAGTGGGAAAGATAATCCAGTTTGTCATAACAAAGGATTGGAGTGCTGCCCAAACAGGCTTGCAATTTAATCCATTGCTTTATTCAATAGAGTACATTTTTGCCGATTACACAGTAATATCTGGCGTTGGTAACTGAGCTGCTCACCCAAGCCTCCCAAATGTTTTTTCTTATTGATATATTATGGGGTTTAGTGCCAGTGGCCACCAAGGTATATAGGTTTTTATGCTCACACGCCATATCCAGCTGGTCGCTGGCCCCAATCTGCATGGGGCACAATGCCTCCAGGGCTATAGCCAGATGGAATGGCCTGGCTATAGATGAGTTAAGATGGAATCTCTCTGACTTCATTGTGCAATAAGAAGGGTCCACCTTGGGGGATTTCTGCTGCAACAAGGGTTGAGTAGGTCCTTGCAGAAGAAGTTCACCCGACCTGGCCATCCATAATTAAGTTAATTGTTTTGACCCACCTACAGTTTAGGTTTAATGTGTATAACTAAAATCCCATCTTAAATACAAGTAGAAAAAAATCTATAATAATGCATTAATAATGCTATAATAATATTTGCTAGTTGTTAAAGTTTCTATTTTAAGATCTCGAGGAGGAATTGCTTTGGAAAGCCCCAATATCCGATGATACGTATGACCGATAAAACATGATCTTGTAAGATGTGTCCTCTATCTAATTCACTTCTTTTTTTTGTCTTGGTTTAGATTTGGTTTTGAAACGCGCAAGAGCTCATCATGGATGACTTTGAACGTCGCAGGGAGCTCAGGAGACAGAAACGGGAGGAAATGCGCCAAGAAACTGAAAGGTAACGTGATGGATTAATAGCAAGGCTGTGGACGTAGTGTTAAGATAATCCTCCCCAATGTGTGCATTGGAGATTTCCCATGTCTGGCGAGCTCCGTCTCCACACCATGAAGTAACCGACCATGTTGTATTTCCAAAAATGGTTATAAATAATGTTTTGCACTGGCTTCTGTATGTTGGCCCAAATAAGGCATGTAAAGAATTTTCGGCTGAGGGAGAATACTATTTATAAACCGTATTTATGGGTTTGTTGCTCTTAGCAGGTGACAGTGCTTTCAGTGCCATTTCTCGAATAAGGAAAATTGTTGGAATGTTGATAAGATTTTCTAGAAATAAATTTTTTGAAATAAATATAGCGCAAATATTTCTGGCCCTCTAATATACACAATTTTTTTTTATTGTACAATATCAAAAATAGTACCATTGGCACACATAAATAACGTAGATTTTTTTTCCATTTTCTTCTTAAATTTCTTCAATTAGTCAAAACATTTTTTAGTTTCTAAAATTAAATGTCTGCTGAAGATGATACCGGATGTGATAGGACTGCGAAGGAATCACTTCACTGTCAGGATAGGTACAATCCTGGAATACCTTCATTAGCATAGGTTGCCAGGTTTAACAGTGGCTTCATGTTTTGAGTATATTGTATTTATGAGCAAAAGCCTAATTCATTGATGACATCATATCTCTTACACAATCATGCATAACTTCAGCAGGGATTAGTGCTCAACCCAGCTTCCATGGAAAGACAAGAGGGTTCATTTTCTTCCATTCCTAATGCGCAGTTCTCCTCACATGAGGTCCTTCAGTTAGGGTCGCCATCAGAAATCTTGGGGCCCAGGACAAACCCTATGCCCCATACCACCACCACATGTGCCTCCCACTACCCTGCCTAATACTCTTAGTGGGACCACCAGGCTCCAAATTACACAAATGGGCCACTGGGCCTCAATGTCTGCAGTTGCCCAAACATGGGTACCAAGCTGGGTCGCTTTCATGCCCAGGCACCATGTCCTGATGGCGGCCCTGCATTCAATGAACTGGTGGGTAAGTATCCTTTTTTTAACTTTAGATACATTTAAATTGTGCCATTTATGTGAGCCTAGGTGAATTTTCATGACATCAGACAATGTCATCTATGCTTACTTTGTATCAGGTAAGAGTTTCATGAAAGTTAGATAACGCCAATTTATCATAACGGTAATATTTATTCTCTTAAAATAGGAGTTCTTATAATGTATTTTTCTAAATAAAAAAGTACAGAAAGAGAAAAAATTATCTTTGTAACACTCATTTTTAAACAGGTCAGATAATTGCAATAGAAGCGCGGTGTGGTGGTGTAACTTATTGGTGAATATAAAATATTCTCTTAGGTTTAATCACATGTAGGCAACCTAAGGAGTTGTTCTAGTCCACATCACATGTAGCAAAACGACTTTAGAGTTTGATCTGTAATCCACAAATCCCACTTAAAAAGGTTTTTGGCTTTTGTTATTTGTTGTTCTTTTGCTCTGTAATCCAAAATCCTTTTGCAGCTGTGGCGCCATAAACTCCCTCCATCTTTGGGGACAAATTAAATAGTTCCCCATGAAACTATTTACAACATATGTTTTGTAAAACTCCAGATTTCCAGCTTTGTGAATTATATACCGATGTTAAATCCTGATAATCATGTAAAATAATGAGTTACATAAACATCTCAAAGATACATTGGATTTCCTAGAAACCATTGCGAAAACCTGTTTTTGTCAGCTGTGGTCAACATGATCTCCTGGCGCGTGTAAAGGAATGATTGAATGTCATTAACGCGGTTGAACACCTATTTGTATCTGCTTACTTTAAAATGTTTCGGCAAATAGCAAATTCGTGTTTTGTTTTGAGGGCAAGTTTAATTTAAGGAAAATGAAACATGACATCATAATATGAATGGAAATAGTTATTAGTTAATAGATATTCTTTCTGTGAAAAATGTCCTGAAAGATGTCAGGGATAATGATTACATGATACATTGGAATGTGGCTTTGAGTCTGAAATGCAAACTCATCTAAATTACCATTCTTGGGATCCTTCTAAGTTAGGTGCCAAAGACTCTTTAAATATTAACTATTTAATAGGCCATGTCAATGTTTCTATTGCATTGAACAATACAGATTAGAGAAAATGGGCCTACTTTAGAGAGAAAGTCCTCATACCCTCCAACATTTTAGAAGCCTGCAGGCTATGCGTCTGAAAAAATAATGCTCAGCATGCTAAGCATGACAAAGGCTCCGGAGACTTCAGTATTATTAAATTAAATGTTAATTTATGGGGAGTTTTTAAGTGTGCATAGAACATAATGGGGTCTATTCACTAAAAAGTGAAGTAGTCTGTCGTTAAGAGTTAACTCAACTGACCAAGCTCAACTGAAGTCAGATATTCCCACAAGCTAACACTCACAAAGCAACTTGCAGATTCACTAACTTGTCAGTTGTATGCGAGGGCATGCAGCTTAACATTTTATCAGCTTCAGACGAGGGCACGCAAGTTCAATAAATACTTCCAACATTTTCTACGTCCCCCTCAGTACACGTAAATAATATTAAGAAATAAATAATAAAAATGAGCAGTAGGGCAATAGGGAAATTAAATTAGCTATGGACAGTGTAGTATACCCCTCCCTTTACCCACACCCCCTACTCAGAGGAATACATTAAATAAGTCTGCCATCTTTGCAGAGTTTTCATGTTTGGATCCTTAACATCCTTTTTTTTAAAACCTAACCGGTATCTCTTAATTTGGAACTTTGGGTCGAGAGTCTTTTGGGAAGACGCAGTATACAAGTTTTCCTTACAAGGAAGGGAATGTCTGCTAACTCGAAGTTCCAGCGCTGGTCACTAATACAGACAACCGACTCTCTTCCTTTACATAATATTCTGCCATAAAGTCGATATCGCTCTCATTTATTACTCTAAAAAAGTATTTTTTTTTACATTTCCAGTCTCTGCACCAGACCCCTGTTTCCATCAATAAAAAATATTCATTGTGTGGCCAAAAGAACAAGTTTGTTTATTATGACGGGCTTTATTCCAGGGGCTGAATTTCACAAGAGAGCATTCGCCAATCTAACTATTCACACTTATTCATGTTATGTTTTCATATATAATATAACTCTGGGAGATCAAGTCCTGAGGGGAAAAAGTTAATTACAGAAACTGAATAAGTAAAGGCACATCCATACACCATTAAAATATTTCAAAACAGCTAAGAATTGTCAAGTTAAAATAAATAAAAATGATTGGAACTATTCAAAAAAACATATCTCGCAGCTGTTAGGGTCTATAAAATCGAATATTGTATGCCTAATATCATAATCTAAACTAGAAAGGCAGAGGTTTACATGTAACGTGAGGACATTTTACTTTACAGAGAGGGTGGTAGATAAATGGAACAGCCTCCCATCAGAAGTGGTGGAGGTTAACGCAGTGAGGGAATTTAAACATGCATGGGACATTCTTGCCTTCTCAGCGGTCCAACAATTTTCACATTGAAATCAATGTAAGCGCCTTCCGTGCATGTACGCGGGGGTTCTCATTAACCCCCTTTTGTTACATTCATCAAGGATTTTGGGTTAAATCGGCAGATCCTCTTTAAGGGAATAACCAGATGATCCTGTGTTATGCTAGGGAATGTTTTTTTTCCCCTAAAAACTGTTGGCTTTTTATTATATGCATAGATTTCAGGAAGATTGTCCTATTTTTAAACAAATCAATCATTTTATTTGTGGGAAAAAAATACTTAGCAAACCAGATGCAATTTTTACTCCCAAAAATTTGGATATATATATATATACATTTTAATGGCTATTCCTGGCTAATAAGGCCATACCATGGGTTCCAAGGAAATATGAAGTCCACCCGGATTCTGGCCAGACGAAGCCTGGCGATACATGACGGATACAAACGATATGTTTTGTTAAGAGAATAGTTACACGGGAAACTAACCCCGCCGAAGCAAGCTTTCAGCACTTTGCTAATAACGGTGAAAGTAAAAGTCATTAACTACCCTATAAAGATAGATTACATTGATTTCCTGTGCTTTTCTGGGCTAGACACTGAAATCTCAGGCTGTAGCGTACATTGTCAGCGCCAGCTGTACGAATCAAATGCTTTGGCAAAACCTAAGTAGGCCAGAACTACTGCGCCCACCCCGTTCAATATTCTTCACAGAAACAATCAGATTTGGCACTTTATAAAGCCACTTCATAACCATGAATATTGTGTCTTAATAATGCCTAAAATAACTTCTCCATCGCAGGTGTCAGACTTACTGGTCCGTAAATACCAGCCTCAAATCATAGTGATTGATTGATTGATGGCCACCGCTCATGCTCTCTCTTGGTATCCTGCCAAGAAAGGAGAGAGTCTCTAAAGTGGTTTTGTTATTACTGGATCTAAGTTCCTTAAGTATCTTTTGCTTTCATTGAAGTTTATAAGAGCTACTCTTTATTTTCGAGATCGTTTTGGTGCCATATTAAAGCTCTGTTGAAGCTGCTATAAGCACTTTTAGTTGCAACAATTCTAAACTGATTTTAGGGTCGATTTATCATTCATGCCGTGGCATATTTTCCTAAATTTTTTATTATTTATTGATGTGTTTTTATATATTATTGAAGACTGTGTATCTGTATTTTGGTGTTCTAATTCAGAACATTCTATACCAATGGAGAGCGAGCGTTGCCAATCCCAATGGTAGTATTTTTCAATGATTTTCTTTCGCACAGTGGACACCAAAGTTCATGTTTTCCATTCTCAGAGTCAAACTCATGGACCTGGTATGGTTTTCCTACACTTTCCACATGAGCGGGACCTCTGTAGCTCAGTGAATGGGCCCCCCGGTTAAATAGAACATGTTCTAGACCTTTATCTAGTGAATATAAACAGGTGACGGCAATATTACCATTAAGAAAGCCCTCCGTTTGCTTTTAATCTGCTCACACGCACGTTTCCAGCTTGGATAAATGTAAAGAAAATAAATGTAGCCATTTTTTTTGGGTCCTGCGGGTATTATGTGAATTTCATGCCTCTGTTAGAATACATGCTAGTTATCTCACCAAGCTGTCACCGCAGAATATCCAATGAATGGCTGCTTTATTTCTCGTACGTGTCATGTTAATATGCCCCTTTCAGTAACAGCGGGCAAACAATTTTATACTCCCAAAGGAAGGGCTAAGCTGCCTTTGTAAATTTCCTTAAGTGAAAGAATGAGTTATTGGCAAAACGTTGGACATGATATAAATATTGAGATTTGGCTTCTGTTCAGTACTAAACCATACCTGTGTCAACATATTCACATTCATTGACGCAGTTACAGCTAGAACTTGACTTTATCATCTTCAAATGATATCTCGAATTCATACCTTCTTTTTAGAGACAGGTGTGGGGGGTTCCCATAACATCTACCATTCAAATACGTTTTTGTGGACAATTGATCCGTGTAGAGGCAGGGTTCTCTGAAGGCACAGGGGGGGATGGAAAGAGCTTTAAATTGTAGGTATCTATCTGTGCAATCCCACCTATATTATCATTGTGGCATTCTGTCACCAGAAGATGGAATCAGGGTGGACAGCAGCTCCACAAGACAAGGTTTGACCCATCTTTGGCTCCCCTTGTGGCAACCACCAGCCTTCTTGTCCAACTTCACTATAATTTAATTAATTGTCCTTGCGGCTCCCATTTTGGTGTTCTAATTGAGAACATTCTGTACCAATGGAGAGCGAGCGTTGCCAGTCCCAATGGTAGTATTTTTTAATGCTTTTCTTTCACACAGTGGACACCAAAGTTCATGTTTTCCATCCTCAGAGTCAAACTCATTGACCCGTCTACTAAATACCAATGGTGGACAGCAGCTCCACAAGACAAGGTTTGACCCAACTTTGGCTCCACTTGTGGCAACCACCAGCCTTCTTGTCCAACTTCACTATAATTTAATTAATTGTTGATTTCCATCCCATCCGACTTAGAGAAACATATCTTAACCAGGGCCGGCCTTTGGGGTGTGCGACCTGTGCGACCGCACAGGGCGCCACACTCCAGGGGGCGCCGCCGCGGGGTCCGCCGCCGCCGCCGCAGCGCGGTCCGACGCCACTGCCGCCGCGGGGTCCGCCGCAGCGCGGTCCGACGCCCCTGCCGCCGCGGGGTCCGCTGCCGCCAGTATGGGGGCACCCGGCACCCCTCCAGAGACGGACAGTAATGTCCGCCGCTGGAGGAGCAGGCTCGCAAGGGAGCAGTATCGGAGGTCTTTAACAGACCTCCGATACCGCTCCCTTGTGATCCCCGCGGCAACAGCTGCTGTGCGCCGGGGTTTGCTGTCAGATCCCGGCGCACAGCACTGAAGCCGCGCCCACCGGTCTCCGTGCCCTCTGACCCGGAAGAAGAGAAGACAGAAGAACTAAGAAGAAGAGCGAAGAGGAGGCAAATAAACTGAAAGAGGAAAGGTAGGAAAGCATAGAGTGACAGTGAGAGTGGATTGGTGTATATGTGTGGTTTGGTATATATGTGTGGTTTGGTATATATGTGTGGTTTGGTATATATGTGTGGTTTGGTGTATATGTGTGGATTGGTGTATATGTGTGGATTGGTGTATATGTGTGGATTGGTATATATGTGTGGATTGGTATGCGTGTGGATTGGTGTATATGTGTGGATTGGTATATATGTGTGGATTGGTGTATATGTGTGGATTGGTGTATATGTGTGGATTGGTGTATACGTGTGTGGATTGGTATGCGTGTGTGGATTGGTATGCGTGTGGATTGGTGTATATGTGTGGATTGGTATATATGTGTGGATTGGTGTATATGTGTGGATTGGTATATGTGTGGATTGGTATATGTGTGGATTGGTGTATGTGTGTGTGGATTGGTGTATGTGTGTGTGGATTGGTGTGTGTGTGTGTGGATTGGTGTATATATGTGGATTGGTGTATATGTGTGGAGTGGATTGGTGTATATGTGTGGATTGGTGTATATGTGTGGATTGGTGTATATGTGTGGATTGGTGTATATGTGTGGTGTGGATTGGTGTATGTGTGTGTGGATTGGTGTATATATGTGTGGATTGGTGTATGTGTGTGTGGATTGGTAAGGGTGTGAGAGTGATGGGTGTTATGCTGTACCATTTCCAATGTATTTTTCATTATATAATTATGCTCTAAAGTACATCATAACTCCCATCACTCTATACTGTTCCATACAGTGGCAGAGCTGGGAGGCAGAGGCCTTGCACCCTCACCGCAGGACTTCTGAAAGGTAAGTGAACTTCAAAGAGGGAGAGGGTAGATAGTTAGGAGGGGGTAGATAGGGAGAATGGAGTGAGACGGGGTACATAGGGCAATCATACTCCTATCATGCCAAGTAGTCTACGAGTACATCCTGGAATCTGCGGGCATGATAAGAATGTGATTGCTGTTAATCATATATATATATATATATATATATATATATAAATATTGTTATTTAATTGTTTTGTTATGTGTTATGGTGTGTGTGTGGGGGGTCATATTCGGTTTCGGCCAGGTAAATGCTGCACTTTTGGTTTCAGTCCAGAATTCGTTTCGGTGCATCCCTACTACTAAGCCAGACAATGAAGTGGTAGGCCTACACCACATCAATGTTTGGCGTAGTATATAGTGATTGGGGTTTTGTTACAAGTTTTGATTCCTTTCTTTTTTAGGGATGGGGGGGCGCCAGACGAGTAGTCCGCACAGGGCGCCAGAACACCTAAGGCCGGCTCTGATCTTAACCATGACATGGCGTGGTTTCCCCAGGAGCTGGCATTAGAAATTGGAAATTAGCTACATAAAATATATTGCGACCAATTTGAGTTGAAGGCTCCTACATTTTCAGCGCAACATTGCACATACCAAAGTGGGATTGAAAGAAAATAACATATAATCATCAAGTCTTAATTTACAGCAACGCATGCCCGTCCTTTTCCCCCCAAATATTCTTTTCTTAGAATTCTATTTTTTTAGCTAAGGAAGGATACAGCTGGTTTCATTTATTAAATTTTCAGCCCAGTCCCCTGCAAAGAATTCATGTGGCTTTATTGATCTGAGTGATAAAAATACACATAAGACCCCCCCCCCTGACATAGGATGGAAAACAGGTTTGAAATATGTATGCTTGCGTCAATGAACACATTTCTCTAGCTTTCATTTTCTTTCTTCTCTGCGTTGTTTGTTTTCTGTTTGTTTAACAGCCGTCAGTTAAAAATCAGAAATCATGTTTTGAAAAATAAGAACCAGATTGGTAGAAAGGGATAGAGGATTGTCACGATTACAGAAAACATTTTGCCTGGCATTGTCGGTTTTCATCTTTTTTGTTTTGTTTACTGTTGATGTGTAAGAAAGTTATACCACAGGAATAGGTATCTTAACTTCCTCTTCTAGGGATCAGCATGATTATTCCTTCCCATTAAGTTCTCCCCTCTATCGTTTAGTTGCTAAAGACATTATTATATCAAATTCAAATCTCCTGGGACCAGAATGGGGCAGGACCCATTTTCCACTATACATGGTGCCACCTAAAGAGTTAATTAGGTGAAGTTGATACATTTCATTGGGCCAACATGGAAAAATACAGAACCTATGTTTGTCAAATAAGATTTATCAATCTCAACTTAAGTGCAGCTATACCCATTTTCCGTAGATAATGAGAAGGCATAACAACATGTGCCCTAGGAGACCGATTTCAGAAGACTTGTCATTGGAAGTAATGAATGTTCATCCACTCACCCAATGACCATTCTCTATCTTCTACCTATATTTTTTGTTTTTTAAAACAAAAGGCTCCAGAGATCGAGGTCAGGTTCCCTTGCTTTTCTGGTATTACGCCACCTGTGTTCATCTCCGATGCATGCTGAGAAAGTCACGTGGATTTGTAGATTAGTTGCAGGGAAGAACATTGATATGCAACCCTTGATATGTAGATCAAGCAACCCTTGGTATGTAGATCAAGCAACCCTTGGTATGTAGATCAAGCAACCCTTGGTATGTAGACCCTAAAGTAATCAATTCTCAGTCTGGCATGACCTTGCTGAAAATTAGCACTGGATGTTCCTCTCAATATTTGACCCAGAGTCTCTGGGTGAAGCCCTGCTTCCCCGAGTCTCCAGAGCAGTTTTTCCTTTCTCCGGGAGAGCAGCATCTGGACGCTTCCACTCCCACCCATTCTTGTCTACTCTCAGCCCACTACAGTCTGTCTGGAACTAGCTCTGCCCCTTCACAAAACCACCCCTAGAGGAGGAAGAGAGATGTTGAGATGACCCTGACACTTTAAGGCCGGCAGCTGTCCGATGACGTTTTATGCTCACGTAGCACGTCGAGCTGCTGGCCTCATGCTGCAGCCCCCGATCTTGCTCTCCAACCCGATGGCCAACACGGGCCTGGTTCCCAGGTATGTGTATAGTATATATTATCATATTGGGAGTGAATCTGACACTGGCTGGGCGGCCATAGTAGCCGCACCTTTCATTAAAGTGTTTGCAATACATCATTTAAGAAACTTAACCAGAAATGCAGGGGAAAAAAAATCTGATTAACTTCAGGCAACAGCTCAAAGGAAAGTTTGGAAAGTCGGTACAGACTTGACTGATTGTCATTTAGTTTCACACGGACTAAATAGCTCTTTGTTCTACATGGTAAACGCTGTAATAATATCCTTGAAACATGGCAGGCTTTTTATTTTGTTATACTCAGCCTAAAGGCATTTACATGAAAAAAGTGTCTATGGGCATATTTGATCCAAGATTCACTTTTTTTTAAATATCCACTGAATGCTAACTTTTCAACAAAACACCATATATATATAATATATCTTATAACTTATTTGTGCCTGAAAATGACTTAAAAACATTGTTTCACCTATTCAATATAACAAAGAAATCATGGAGAATTTTCCACTAACACTTTTCCGGTATTCTTTACACAATGTCAGTAAACTCAATATTTTACCCCGATTTAAAGGTCTATCGATAGCACTTTTTTCTCCGAGGAGGTGGCATGTCATGGAGACCTCTTTTTGCTTGGTCACCATACACATTTTTTTGGGGTCTTCTCAGGGCCGGCCCTACAAATGAGCCGACTGGGGCAATTGCCCCAGGTGGCACTTTTGAAGGGGCGGCACTTTGCCTCCCCAAGTGCTTTTTTTTTTTTTAAGCGGAGGAGAGAGAGGGGCGCCGAGTGGTTTTCGCTTACCCGCTCGGCGCCTCTCTCTCTCTCCTCTGCGGCGAGTCTCCGTGCTCTGCCACGAGGCCGGCTTGTAATGCTGAGCGCCGGAAGTGACGTCAATTTACGGCGCTCAGCATTACAAGCCGGCACCGTGGCAGAGCAGGGAGACTTGCCGCAGGACTGTTTAAAGGTAAGTCCCTGGGGGGGGGGGTTAGGGTAGTTAATGGCGTCGGCAAAGTTTAAAATGCCGCCCCCCGGCGTCGGCGGGGGGGGCCTCATTTTAAACTTCGCCCCAGGCGGCATTAAGTCTTGGGCCGGCCCTGGGTCTTCTGTCTTATGCTATTATCTAATCTGCATTGTCTAGAGTTCTGGAAACAACTTCTCCAGACACATGTGATAGAAATATTAAAATACTTAAGGGAAAATTAGCAAAGTACAGGAGGGAAGTTTTTTTTTGAAGGAGGAGAAATGTCATAGGAGAGGAGAGGTCATAATCCAACATTGATTCCATTGACAGCGAGATAAGGATGGGGACAGATGCCGATCCACTGATGTGTAACAGCAGGGGCTGTGCTGGTATCTCAATACAATAATGTGTGTATTCAGAACTATAAACAATGTGATTTATTTACTAAGCAAGGAATCAGCGCACACCCAGCACCCCTATGTGAAGCATAAATATTGGGGACTCCGTCACACTATATGGCTGTACGCTCATACCTGGGAATTCTTTCGCCCGGAGACCCCAGAGGAAGCTTTGGCTCACTACGGGGAATATCGGGATTGTGGCGCGCCCCACTCCCCGTCCACTTCTCCTCCAACAATAGCATGGGTCCTGTAATGTCAGCAGGACCGCCCACTGACGGCAGTGGGACCGCCTACCCGCATCCTGCAAGGGGGGCTCCGAGAAACCAGAGAGTTCCCAAGTATGCCACTCAAAGTACCCCAACCTTGGCGATTCCTACCTAATCCTATGCATGGAGCAGCAGTGGGACTGCTTTACTTCTGACACATTGAGCACCCTTTGACTACGTTAATATGCATTTTTATTTCCTAGGACGTTCCGTGACACTAAACTGCCCCCAAACATAACAAATACACACGTGTATTCAGCACAAAGCACGCTTAGTATCACTTATGCACATGAGTTCTTCCATACTCCATGACAATTTGGATTAACAATGAAGACGACCAAGAGCAGACAACACCAATGACCCTATGAGTATTTTTAGCTCAATTTTTAGCTACTTTTTATTGAGTGGTAATTAATTACCAACTGTCCTGTTGTGATCAGGACAGTCCTGATAGTCCTGTTCTCCTGTACGTATGGTCCTTTGTTTCCAGCTACTTGGCACAGAATGGGCAGACATAAGACTCAATGTGAGTTTGTGATACTTTGTGCTTTGTTTTATTTTTTATTGTGACATTAAACTGATTATTTTTTTTTTTTATTTTATTCATGCAGATAAAAGATTCAACATAAAACTTTTTCACATTCTTAAACTTTCTAAAACATTTCAGAGCTCAGTGTTTATGTACTGTATTGATACATGTATTTCATATATTGTGTTAATAAGCTTAAGAGTTACATTTTCCCCAGAACTATATCAGCAGCTTCATATCTAGTCCTACTTTTCTAACCCCTTGATAACGGAAAGTTAAATATTTTTGGTTTCGGGTGGCATTATACGCTCCCGAACCTCTAGGAAGAATGTGCGCGTCTGTTTCTAGACAGAGAACAAAGAGCCTCTACTACAGAGAGTACGGCAAATCGGGGAGAAAAAAAAAAAAAAAGCACACACACACACAGTCATGAGATCATGTGATAAAATTGGTGGGTCAGCCTGGCAGACAGCGAGCTGGGGTTTTCGTCACGGATTCGTGGGCTGGCAGAGGTTTTTATGCATAGGTGTAAAGAGATTTCTACGGTAATCAGCCCCTGGAGGGATTATGACATTTGCTGTGTCTCATTCCATCCGGCTTTGGTTAAATGAACATTTGGCAAAAGCTCTGTAAGCCTCAACTGCAGACATGATCAGCAGATCCTACTGCAGACGCGACCTGTCCACTCTTTCCAAGTGAGTTACTCATTTACTGGAGCATTTCTTTTTTAACCTAATGTGTTCTTTTTTTAACTCATATTAGGATCCTGTAGAAGTATAGCTCGGAGGCGATGTGATAGAAACATTTCAATTCTTAAAGGGATCGAACAAAGTACGGGAGAGAAGTTTATTTTAAACCTAAGAGGGTCAGAGGTTTAGAAGTAACGTAAAGAAGTTTTACTTTACCGAGAGGGTGGCAGATAAGTGGAACAGCCTCCCAGCAGAAGCGGTAGAGGCTAATACAGTGAGGGAATTCAAACATGCATGGTACAGGCATAAAGCTATCCTGAACCTAAGGTAATACCAACGACTGATTAAGGTTTGAGTCTTTACATCAGGACAGGCTAGATGGGCCAAATGGGTCGTATGAAGAATTAATACCCTGTCCTTTTGGGGTAATGTAGAGGACAATCAGTATTAGCCTGTATACCGAAAAACACAGGATTCCCCAGTGATAGAGTAGCCTTACATTCTGTGAAACGCGATTTGACTATGCAAGGTATAGATCAAAGAGCGTCCTATTTCCCTGTATTGTGTTGGCGTGTTTGTCAATCATGACACAACAACATGGTCTGTAGCACCGTGCGCTAGAAGGGGTTAAGAAGATTAATATATCGTACAGTGAAAAGTCCATGGCAATAAATGATAGATAGTCTTGAGAATTTAAGGCAGTAGCGCAGGTGTTGGGTGACTGCAACTCCCATGGTGCGCAGCCTAGATAAAAAAAAAAAGGAACTCACTGTATTAGCTTCTACCGCTTCTGATAAATTTTCAGGTATAATACACGGTTTAGAACTAAATAAGCTGGAAAACTTTGCATAGAGGAATTGTTATTTTGTGCATTGATGATAGATAGATAGATAGATAGATAGATAGATAGATAGATAGATAGATAGATAGATAGATTGATAGATAGATAGATAGATAGATAGATAGATAGATAGAGAAATAGATGATATATATAGATGATAGATAAATCGATGATAGATTACAGATTAATAAATAGATAATTAGATAGAGAGATTGATAAATGGATAACTAGAGACATATAGATAGATCATAGATGATAGATTAATAAATAACTAGATAGATAGATGATAGATTAATAATTAGATAGATGATGGTTTCAAACGAAGCGTCGGCTGTATTCCTCAGCGTGAAGTGTTACTGACACTGGCATGTTCAAAGTTCAGCTGATAAGGCTTGGAATTCAGAGGAAATATCACAGCGCTTCTAATCCGCTAATTAAATAAGAGCTTTTTGTCTGGTTGAGATAAAATCGCATCACTTTCACTTTATGATTTTAAAAGAAATGCTAAACTAGATTTTTTCTAGGTGATGTTTTCTGTGATTAGAAAAATGTTCTTTGTTGCCACTCCGCTGTCGGCAGTGATGCTGATCCGTCTGTCTTTGCATATTTTGTCAAATGCTTTGGGGGGAGATTTTTCTAAAACTATGCCTGATGCACTTTGGGCCTTAATCGCTAAGTCAAGAACTGGAATCACCAAGGTTGCTGCTGATTGCCCTGAAACGAGACGTGTCATTTTGCCTATATGTTACACAAATATCCTTAAAAAATGCAATGTTAAACTTAAATGATCATAAGAGTATCTGCCGCTGAGGGCAGAATCCTGATTACACCGTGATGTGAAATGAATATCAGGGCCTGTCTCTACGTGTCTTTGTTTAACTCTCTCACTCTGCTCTATGGTAGAGCCAAATCCAGACTACAAACCTATAACCCCCCCTCTTCTGATGGCCAACAGTCTCTGCAATGTCCTTCAGGATGCACATGGAGAGATATGGCTCATGCGGTCATCATTGTACAAGAGAATTCTCCTAGTTTGACCTGGAGTCTCCGGGTAAAGACCTCCTTCCCCAGGCCTCCGGGTCAGTCTCCAATTTCTCATGCCAGTTCCCCTCCCAATACATTTAAGGCTATTGGCGACTAGCCTTGCCCATGTCAATGGATAGCCCCACCCTTATGTGACCTTGCCCCCTCCAGAAGCCACTCCCATAGAAGAGAGAGAACTCTATGTGGTCCATCTTTGGAAGTTCCCAAGTATGGCCTTCTCCAAGAAAGTCAAGCTTTGGCTGTCTTCAAACATGACGTTGCTGGTTCTCACACCCCCCTCCTTTACTGTATAGCTCTCTTATGTGTATTTGCATTGATGTGAATGGCCTTTTCCTTCCTCAAACTCAGCTTCCTAACTCTCTGCATCTTCGTCTTGTCTCTTACTACCACAAAGTCTTTCGGTGACGCTGAGACCTTTTATTGGGCCAACGTAGAAAAAGATGTAAATTTACACACATTTCTAGGACCTCAAACATATGTTCTTCGGGTGGAAACTGAGTATTTTTTCATCATAGAAGCCAGAAGGAATATTTGGTCGGTTACCATAGTGATAACATTTTTCAAAGTTGCACAAAAATCTCTTTTTATACATAACTTCCTTGGTGTACGGTTCTTAATAACTCAAAAAAGTCTCTCTTAGTGTTAAAAGACTATAGTTTTAAAACAACCATTTTATTATAAACATTTTGTTAATTATGTAAAATTATGTAAAATAGTCCCTTTAACAGATATACATAAAATTAGTAGAAAAAAAATACAAATGTAACTTATTTTAATACATAGATTGTGTTCAATAGAAAAAAAATATACCTTTGTAAGAAATTCATGTTGAAACAATGTAACTTTGTTTTACTAGTTTATTTTCCCAGCTGTCTCCCTGCTGATATTATTGAGCTAATGCATGCTGGGAAAACAGGGGTTTTCCAGTTTAAAGCTAAAGACTTTTTGGAATATTTGTCTTATTATTATTTTTTATTTTTTTTAAAGAGGTTTGAAGTCATAGAACGACACTGGGAAGGACATCTTAGAGTGTCTAATTATTTTTTTAATAAATTTTACTATGAGTAGACCATCTAACATGTGCTAAGCTAGACAGCTTTAACCCCCTTTTGTATTTAATGGGGCTTTCTTACTCAAAACAAGGACTTGTTACTAACCCGCCCGTCCGCCGGCGAAGGAGGCTTCCAGCCAGTGCTTCCAGTTCTATCCTTCGTTCTGCCAACAGACGGAGGATCAGGAGGCTCCTGCTTCCTCCTGAACTCCTTTCTGACACTACAGTGGCTTTGCACGCAACTGCGCCACTACCAAGATGGCCGCGAATTAAAGGCTGAAGCGAAGTGATGTCACGGCTATTCAAATTTTTCATTCCTAGCTCTCTGATGGTCGTACCTGTGCATGTCATATTATATCCTGTCCTAGTGCATTCTCCTATCTATCCCTGTATTTGACCCGGCTTGACCCCGGCTATCTGATTTCTGGCTTCCTGACCTTGGGTTGCTCTATCGTCTATCCTGATCTCTGAGGCTATTCTTGTGGATAAACATTGTCCTGTTCTGCATCAGTGTCTCCTCAAGTACTATGAGCATGACAGAACTGAATGTTTCCTAAATCAGAGCAGTGTAATAACATTTGGAAGCGTGGTCAGAGATGGACCAATGGGACACTATACATGGGACATTGAGCTTGACTGAGAATATGCACCAAATTGGTGGCCTTGTGGAGGATCCTGGAATGTGCAGACAACAAATTCAGATTCTGACATGTTAGAAAAAAGTTTTATTATTTTTTCTCCAGTCTAAATTTCATATTTCTTCAAGCTCTCCGTGGGTGTGGAACTAATCCTACCAGATCAGAGAAGAATCTTAATTATGGTTTCGGCGTAAGCTGACACATTGTAATGTAGCAGAACAGTAGTTCTAACTGATAGACAACAGAATTCTTCTGTATGTGAGGTCCAGGAGTGTCTACGTACATTACCCATGCCTTCTGTGATTTCTCTACTAGAGGATAAAGAGATTCTTTTTAATTACAGTTCTTGTTGTCATGTTTATTTTTTAAAGTAAGCTTGGTACTTAATGTGTGAGAAAAAAGTAAGCTGGAGTAAGCTTCAAGAAAAAGGGGGCAGACTTGATTCCATAAACCGTGTAGAAGGAAAAAACATTTGTCAGAGGTATCCTGAAAGTCAGTGATTATGGAGCTTTTTACACTCGTTAGTATAGCTTTGACCTATGGCAACTGCCAAATGTTACAAATTAGGCTGCTTTCTGTGCCCCATGCCCATCATTCTGCTTTTCTGCCTGCATCGCACATAGGGTATGGGACATGGTCATGCTTTCTTCTGACTGCTCTTCTACACACCTCCGATGTACACTTGTGTCACTGGTATTGATTGTGGTTAAGTGAGACTTAGTGCATAGGCCTTTTTGGCCATATACAGTACAGTCAATGAGAGACAGAACACTCTATTGATGCTTTTCAATGAGAAAGACAGATAAAAAGAAGAGAAGGGAAAAAAGACTGGTGATAAGAATGAACAGTTTGTTGTACAAGTGAAAAAGAGAAAAGAAAGAATGAGCAGGGTGCATTACAGAGAAACATGCATGGGTAAATTAAAAATGGGAGATTGACCGCCGAAAGTGGATTGACACGAAGCTTAGCCCTCTGGTGATTGGCTTCCTAGTATGACTTTATGATAGCCAATGAGGATCCACCAAAGTGGAAGTTCAATATCCAGCATGTTCTAGGTGCAACTCAATCAATGTATTCTCTTCCTAATTAGTTATATTGAGAGGCTTCCCGATTCTGCGTTATGTTGTTACTCTTGGAGTTCATTTGGAGATTCTTCTCTGGAGTAGCATCTCACTCTGAGGAACAGGGACATATCCTGGCCTAGGCCAACTAGGCTCAGGCCTAGGGTGGCAGGTCCAGGGGCGATCAACCCCCCAGGTGTCCCAACTGAACTATTTATGCTGTGGTGACTATGCTGGCCCAGCACAGCCTCCATAGACTTCATTACAAGCCACTGGGCGACCTTAAAGCACAGCATGCCGGGATATGACGTTATGAATGTATCCTGCGATGAGATGGTGACCATTGTCCTTCATTTCTTTTGTTCCATGTTTTACTCTTAGAGCACACAGTTGCTGTCACTTTGAATGCTTGTAAAGCGATTTTTATTACCCAGATATTCTCCTAATAAGGAAATACATTTGCTCTTTTGGTGATGTAATGAAAAATCAGCCTCTGAGTATTTTTTTTTGTTGCTGATTGAGGAGGATAAGGTGTGGTTTGGCAGTTAAACATTGGTTTGGCTAACTATTGTTCTAACGTTGACTGGTTTATGGGACACGTAAAAGAGACATTTTGTAAAGATGTTTTCACAAGAATTATTTGACGCCAAATGATCTCAATGAAATATTTCCGTAGCGTTGAGTAGTTTTTGTAAAGATTTTTTTTCCTGCATAAAGCCATTAAATTTCCGTCTACGGTACATATGAAAATTTGAATTTGATTCAAATGATCAGAGCCCCCATGGTGAAAATATGTGTTCATATATGTTCAAGTATTCAGTCGGGAAAAATACTAAGAACATTTTCCCTACTCGTTTCGATTTTTCTGTTTACATAGAAACATTGTATTTGATGGTAGATAAGGACATTTCGGTCCGTCTCGTCTGCCCAATTTTTTCATGCTGTAAAAACCTCAAGCCGTATTAGATCATTGTTTTTTTTTTCTTGTACAAAGTCAGTTTTCTTCTGCTACATCTTTACAAATCATTTAAACAAAAGAGACTCACATTGAGGAGTCCGAATCTCTCACACTCACTAAGGATGAAGTCATCTCAGCAGATAGAAAAAAAACATTCTTCTATCTTTTGTTGTCTCTGGACACGACTGTAAGTGAAATCAAACATACGTAATAAAAAATAACTACCGTATTGGCCCGAATATAGGCCGCACTTTTTCCCCCCACTTTAAGTCTTTAAAGTGGGGGTGCGGCCTATATTCGGGGTCTAGCGCCCGACGCCCGGGACATGCAGTCCCGGGCGCCGGGCAGGCAGCGGGGTTAGGATACAGATCCCCCGCAGCGGTGCAGGGGACCTGCATCCTACTCCCCGATACGCTCAGAAAGCCTCCCCTGCCGGCACTTTCCACGGGGGGGAGTACCGGCACGGGAGGTTGTCTAAGCGCATCGCACGGACGTTCACCGGCAGCGGCGATGCGCCGTTGCCGGTGAACGTGCGCACGATGCATTCTAACCCCCCCGACTTACCAGGGCAGACTCCCGGGTCTTGCAGGGCCAGCGGAAGACATTACGCAATACGCGTATACAACTTCCGGTACCGGCACTTCCGCTGAGTGCCGGCACCGGGAGTTGTATACACGATGTGCATAGATGTCCCCCTCCGGCCCCGTAAGACACCCGGGAGTCTGCTCTGGTAAGTCGGGGGGGGGGGGGGGACAGAGTGGCAGCATATCTCGGGGGAGGACAGAGTGGCAGCATATCTCGGAGGGGGAGGACAGAGTGGCAGCATATCTCGGGGGGGGACAGAGTGGCAGCATGTTTTTTGGTGCTTTTAAAAAAAAAAAAAAAATTCTTTAAAAAAGCACCAAACTTTTAGGGTGCGGCCTATATACGGGGGCGGCCTATATCCGAGCCAATACGGTAATTGGAAAAACTGCAGTTTCTGTAATATTTGGAATCGATTTAAAGCTATATGTCATTTGACGTATCTAGGTCGCATCTTTTGTCCTCCAGATCTTCTTGGACATCCCAAAGCCACCTAGTGGTGTTCAGAGTGCTAGTCCAGCAGTATCTGGAGGAACTCTGAAAATGTACATCTCTTTTCTATTTTTGAATATACTGTTACTGCTAACAGGTCACCATTACAGTAATCTTAGCATTTCCACAAGATTTTACACATTTGTATGCCAAATACAAATTAAAAATGGTGCTTGATCCAAAACCAGGTCTCATACTTTGAAGTCAAACTCAGGCCTCCTTTGAAGCTAGACTGGAATCTTTGGGCTAGCTGTGTGATCAATTGGGGGCATCTTCACTAGATCCCTCTAATGATTTTGGAGTCAAGATTGTTGGGATCCGGTCTCACGATTTGAAGGCGAGGACAAAAGAAGGGATGCGTCTCGGAAGATGCACCTCTTTTTATAAAAGATCCATCAGCAAATGGAAATAAATTGGTTTCTATCAGAGATGCTGAGTTATTTAATGTTGTCTCTTTATGGTATGGAATTATCGAAAGCCTTACTTTCCTTGTATAATGTATATAAAGGGCATGTGCTTGGGGTATAGTGCTTCTCGCGTGTCTGCCTTTGAGAACGCAGCACGAGATGAGGTCATGGTCACCCTTAAATTCACATATATATAGATACTACTTACCTTGTCACAAATATACTGACATATATACTGAAGCTTACCAGGGAATGCTATTTATTTGTGTTAAGGATTTGAGGTGTAAATAGAATATTAAATATCCCATGTGTGAAAAATGTTTTTTTTTTCTGTGTTAAAGAACATCACGTCATGTTCTGTTAATCTGGAAGGCTGATTCATCAAAGTGCTAAAACAACTCACTGCTTAAAGCATTAACCATACAATAACACAGCATTGTGTGATTTCTTTTCCTTTTTTTTTAATGTGAGGTGAGATAATACTGGCCCATCCCTTGAATATTTCCTTTTGTACGTTCAAGTCTGTACCAAATAATTACAAAAATTTAATAATTAATTTTTTTTTAAAAGTATCATCTACATGTCAGCATTGAGTAAAATCCTATTTTGTGGGCTAAAACAATAAATGTTTGGATTGTTTATAAATATCAGTCCAGATGGCGTTTTAAATGTGGTTTTATCACCATAGCAACCAGTAGAATAGCTGTGCCGCCTTTTCCATTCTGTTACTGTGGTAATAAAACATTATTCAAACACAAAAAATATTCTTTATATATCCCACTATTTTTTTAACAGATTAACTAATTCTATTTTATCAGAATTTAGGGCCAGTGTACTTCATATCACTATGCAGAGTATAATAAAAAGATAGAACAATTATAAGTACTGTTTGTTTTTAAACAGAAAATAACATAATAGAACATTTCGATGACAGGAATTAGACGTCATCAAATTGGGGTTACTGTGCCGCATTAATAATTTCCTCTATATCTACTTGTGACACTGAAGATAACGGTAATAAGAAAGGTATGTTTTTGATATGCAAAACACGCATGTAATGGGCGGAGCTAATGACCTGGGGTGTGGCAAAAAGGAAGGGAGTGGCCAAATTAGGGCCCAGGTAGGGCCACTTGCTGCACCAGGTGGCACAGTCTGTGCCACCTGATAACCAGGTATCCGGGGCAAATATGGAGGTAATGTACGGCCAAGTGCGTCACAACGATCCACTGATTTCCCTTTTTGTTGTTTTGTAAACAAATGCAGTATAGATGCGCTCAGTAGTTAGGTTATCATATATTAAATATTAGCTCAATAGTGCTGGTGGGGGTGATGAGTCTTTTGAGCCAAATCATATTGGGCCAAAAAAAAAACTTTTAAGTAGGGAAAATGTTTTTTTTTTTGTTGGTACAGAAAAGACTTTAAATTTCTCCCTGCCTCTCCACATGCATTATTAACGCCAGGATAGAGTATCTGCCCGATGTAACTCCCTCGGTAACGAAACATTATCCTTCGAGGGATCAGCAGGTATGACGAGGAGGACAGATGGACTGCAGGTTAGTCTCAAGCTTTTTGCTAGAGCCCGTAGGTTCGACAGCATTGCGGGACAGTACGAAGTTACAAAGAAATCAATATCCAAAGGAAGTTACATAGAAGAAAAGAGAATAAGGGTCCTGCTTAACAAAAGTTTGGGTTTTGTCTTAATCCAGAGGGTTTATTCACTAAGCAGCGAAGTATAATGAGTTCTTGGGGGGGGGGGGTGTAAATGTCTCGTAGACTTAAAGCAGATCCCAAATCATGTTACAGTTTGTTACCCCTAATAAAATCATATATATATATATTTACTTTTAAATCCACTTTATGTGCATACTATGGGGGCAGCCATCTTTACTTCCTGTTCTTGGAATCCGGATTGTTTTTCACACCTAATAAATTGTCCCTGATAAGTTGCTGATTATTGGTTATTTCAGGCAGCCAATCAGCAATTTAACAAAGAGACAGAGGTAACTTAATTTAGAGGAATAATCCTTCAGATCCCAATAAAAGGAATCTAACACGACCGCTCCTACTGGTGCACAACCTGCATTTGGCCAATTCTGTCCGCTTAATTTTCCCGTCTTAACAAACTCTTATTCTGTCCTTGGTCTTGTCATGAAAGCCCTCTGCCTATACCATTCATGTCTAAATTAACTCACTGCTACTCTACCACTTCTGCTGGAAAGCTCTTCTGTTTATCTACCACCCTATACAATTTCATTTTTTGTGGACCTGGTATAACGTTGAGATTTTTTTTTAAACCCTGTTCCACATGTTTCTTCCTGAAACTAATAAAATGAGTGACATGTTATGGAAACAATGTGATATGTATGCCTAGGGAAATCATTTGGTAACTTTATGTCATGGAAAAATATGCTAGATAAAAGAATTCAAATTGGGGGGGGGACCGCTGCGTATCTTACTCTGGGCTGGTTGGGTCAGTATGTGACATAGTGTAAATGTGGTCCTGCTGTGCGCTGTTATGTCTCCTGGAACCTCAGACTTTCTCAGACACTCGATTTTCAGTCCCACTGTTTCACTTTGTTGTTTTAATTTTTTCGAACGTATATTTCTCTTGGCTTTATTTATTCGTTTATTTATTGGGGGGGTAGCCCCACCGTAGAGCTGAGATAGGCGACTGTCTAGGGAGCTGAGCTAGTGATGGCTTCTCTTATCGGTTAGAGATTACATGCATATTATGTGTCATTTACCGTGAAGCGATGAGCGATGACTCTTGTTAGACATCCCTGATCCTCACACAAACAGCAGCTGTGTATAGAGGCTACCACCAATACACACTGGAAACGTATAGACGAGGGTAGCCTCAATAATCATAGAGCTGGTGGTCACCTGTTCTCAGGCGCTGTAGCGTCCCGGGACCTTCTTCAAGATCCCATAAATTGAAATTCAAACACAAGAAAATCCCAGCTGAAACTCCGGAATAAAGAGGTAAATCGCTAAAAACAAATAGTCTTTATTCACGTCCTGGCTGCTTTGGAATAAGCAAAAATAGTGCAAAACGCGTCAGGCGTTTAGAAAGGCCCTGTTAGGTTATTCTTTTGCTCTTGTATTTACTTTCCAAAGACGTAAATAAAAACTATTTGATTTTATATGGACATCGATTTATCCCTTTATTCCGGAGTTTCAGCTGGTGGTTTTTTTGTGTGCGTTTCTTTACCACCAATACACGAGAGCAGTAACCTAACAATGAATATCGAAGAAGGCTAGTGATATGGACACTGAAGTTTGTCTGGGAAGGTGGAAACCGTAGGGCCGTCCTGCTCTTCTGTTCTGTATCTGTCTCGTAACAAAAGACACCTTGAGTAAAATCTTATATGTATAGCTTGAGTGGAAATCTTTAAAAGATAGACTCAGATTGTGTTTGAATTGTACCAAAAGCCTGTGATCCATGAATATTGTTTGTAAAGTTTCTGTAGGTACTCGGTTGATGATTTCGGTTCTGGGTAGCAGGATATCATACATTCCTTAGACTTTTTACCAATCGCGCACCTAGGGGTAAGAGACAAGGTCCGTCACCGACCCCTTGTGCTTTCCGTAGTACAAATTGCTGGAATATGATGTCATAAGGATGCACGGCGCCTGGGATCAGCTTGCTATGAAGGCATACTCCTCTATAGTGGGGCAGTTGGGAAGAAGAATTTCCCCACGTAGCTAGCCTATTGAACAGCCGTGCACCAGGGAACCTGAACGCCCAATTTGCCAATCTGCCTTTAGTTTGCTTTTGGAGGCGCTGCCACCCCTCTCTGGACCTGTTACTAATTGGAGTAATAAATGCTATTATTCTAATATACATTAACTATTTATTCCTTCACTAGTTAGTATCAATTTCCCCATGAAATTCCTATATTTGTTCAATAGATATTATCCTATTTTCTTTACAGAGTAACCTACCAGAGAAATGACGATGACGAAGAGGAAGCCGCAAGGGAGCGCCGCCGCCGGGCCCGTCTTGAGAGACAACGCTTGCAGGATGTAGGAGACGGAAGTGTGACAGAAGTCAACTCTCAGAATAGGTAAATCAACATAACAATTGTTTTCATTATAAGCTGGCCGTAAAAATGTAACACACGGTAACATAGTTGCTCACACACAAACATACTAACACGCTCTCACAGTAATATACTTACACAGACACACGGTACAATATGTACCAATACACGGTAACATACACACATTGACATACTTACTTAAACACGCACACACTAACATACTTACTTAAGCACACACATACACATTAACATACTTACACACATACTACTCCTACTGGAACAATTTCTTCAATATTTATTTATCTAGTTTGTACTAAAAGTTGTCCAGCTAAACTTTGTGAAGATATTTTGAGTTTGAAAAACATTTTTGAAGTAGATGGTGGGAAAAAACTGAGATCTTTAAACAAATTAAACACTAACACATTTTTTTTTTTTTATCAAGAAAAAGAAAGCTCCCAAAATATAAATAACACGGTGAGATAAAAGCGTGGATAGAAAGTTTATGTCTGTACATGATGGCATTGGAGTAAATATATCAGTGGTATTTATATATTTAATGTCAAGACCCCCAATATCAATGGTTTAAACACAAACAGCATTACTTAAGAACGCTAGGTCCTTGGGAACCCCCCCGACTCTTACTTCAAAGTGTCACTAAACTTTAAAAATAACTTTGGCTTCATCTGAAGAAGTCACAGTTGTTTTTCCAACGATTCCCAAATCTTTGGGAAGCAGCTCATGCTTTAGAAGTTACGAGCTGCTTTCTCATTGCGTCAATGGTCACTCTTCAGCGAGCGACACAATCTATGCCAGGATCGTTAGCGGCAATAAGCTTTCTCTTCCGGTCCCAACTAATTGGCAATGAGGTGTACTGACAGCATCAGACAGCGGCGGTCAAGGTCAAAACTAAAATAAAATAAAGCATACACTTTTTTTTTTTGCTGTTATCCGGTTATTTAGAGGTATTTGAGTACTATGTTATTAACTGTGGTTTTTGAAAGTTCTCATTATAGTCAGTGTTGGTTCGTTTCCATGGATACTGCATAAATACTACAGGGATGACATGGTATTGAGGTTATTGTGGCTACACAAAACACTGAGGCACACTAGGGGTTAACCCAGCGAAACAGATAAATTCCCGTTTATTACTTTTTAGATATTAATATTAAAGTTACGTTTTATGAGCACACGTCTTCTTGTTACACTTTATCGTAGCTTCACACCATAAGCTCTTTGTAGTGTTTAAATCAAAACTTATGGATTGAGGAACTTTTGGGTTACATGAGCCAAACGATAGGGAATATAACGCACCTGTATACTTATTTCATATACAGGCATTACTTATCTCCTGTAATTCTGATATACCACAATAATAGAAATAGCAGTTTAGGTTAGATGCCTTTCTAATGAACACAGGCATTCAGGGTTATAACGATTTCCCATTAGCGTAGGTATTATTGATACCCCTTTTGGAAAAATGTTGAATAAAAAGCTAATTGAGATTGTTTTTCTTCTAGATCAACAAATATGGATGCTTGGACGGTTTAATATTGATGGTTGTGGTTTCAACTTGTTGACTTCCCGATAAATGATGACTTCTAATACAAGAGCTTGGCTTGCCCTGTTACTTTATGCATTATGCAGGGCCAACTTAGTCCTTCTAGCTGGAGGAACCTACTTGCGTTGGCTCTTCATAATGTGTAGTGAGGGAGCTGAAATCACATCTCTTCTGAATAAACCCCTTTATGTGCTGGTTCAACATAACTAAATATATAACTACATAACTTGGATTTTGTATTCCGCTAAATTATACATGCTCCTCGGGGGTAAAACGTACTGCATAACATGGAAGCCCTTTAGGATAAATAGTTCTGTATATTAAAAAGAGGTTATTGCAAAATGAAATGTTAATACAATGAAAAGTTCTATTCTACGAAGTATTTTATCTTTGTGTACAATACCCAATACATGACTGCTTTGTTTTATTATAGTATCACAGTAGAGGGGACAAGATCTACAACGACTAACTCTGATTTGTCTACGGATGACGAGGCTGCATTGTTGGAAAGAATAGCCAAGCGAGAAGAGAGGCGTCAAAAGCGTCTAAAAGAGGCGTTGGATCGTCAAAAGGAATTTGATCCCACGATCACAGACGAGAGTCTATCGCTTGAAAAAAGCACCAGAAACGGAGAAAATGAAGTCGAAGAAAATGATACCTCTACAAAAGACCAAGATTCTGTAACTGTGACCCGCCGGAGTAAATACGAGGTTGAGGAGACCGAGACGGTGGTCGTGTCGCACGAGAAGAATGATCAGAAAGAGGAACCTGAAGAAGTGGAGGATGCCAAGCCGGACGAGAAAGAAGATTTACAAGAGGAAATTCAAGTAGAGGAAAATCAGGTAGCAGTGACCTTTGAAATTAAAAATGTAATCCATGAAACTGATATAGCAAAATTAGAAATTGATGGGGAGGGACGTGACATACAAATCAGTGTTCGGTTAGGGGGAGAGGTGAAAAAAGATGATTCAAAAGAACAAGAACGACAACAGGAAGAAGAAAGTGAAAGGGCTGAGGCAGAGGGGAGGGCTGAGGATGAAGGGACTGGAGCAGAGAGGAGAGCTGCTGAGGAAAGAGCTGAAGCAGAGAGGAAAGCAGCAGAGGAAAGGGCTGAGGCAGAGAGGAAAGCAGCAGAGGAAAGGGCTGAGGCAGAGAGGAAAGCTGCAGAGGAAAGGGCTGAAAGAGAGAGGAAAGAAGCAGAGGAAAAGGAAAGGATAGCAGAAGAGGCAGAAAGGAAAGCAGCAGAGGAAAGGGACAGGCTTGAAGCAGAAGCCAAAAGAGAAGCAGAACAAAGGGAAAAAGAAAGAGCTGAAGCAGAAGCAAGAGAAAGGGAGAGACGTGAAGAAGAAGAGAGGAGGGCAGCGGAGAAAAGAGCTGAGGCTGAAAGAAAAGCAGAAGAGGAAAGAATTAAAGCAGAGCAAAAAAAGGCAGAAGAGGAAAGGAAAAGATTAGAGGCGGAACAAAAGAGAGCAGCGGAGGAAAAGAGAAAGGCAGAGGAGAAGAAAGCTGCAGAAGAGAAAGAGAGGAAAAAGGCAGAGGAAAAAAAAGCCGCTGAAGAGAAGGCTAGGTTAGAAGCCAAGAAGAAAGAGGAAAAAATTAAAGTAGAAGAGAAGAAAGACAAGAAGGCTGACGACAAACAGGTAAAAGAAAAGAGCGTGACGGAGCAGAAGATCCAGCCAGCGTTCTTAAGGAAACAGGTACACAGTGCAGCACATATTGCACCTGTGTGTTGGAAAATGGAATGCAACACAATTTTTGTGCTTCACCCAAACATCTCGACAAAGTGTTTTTGCTTCCTGCTCAGTTTGTCTCACTTAAAAAAAAAAAAAAATATTAACCCTATGAATTTGACTAACACACGTGTGCATGCACAAAATGCTTTCCCCCTTGGAAAGGGCCAAACACAGCATGTCAGGAAGGGGATTCGGGATGCAACGGTTTGAGTAGTTTGTGGAAAGATTTGCCACTGGCGTTTGATTGTGGCTGCAGCTTCATATTGTGTCCCGCAGCAGTGCTTCTCAACCTCTGGTATATGAATCAGTTGCGATTCTTAGTACCTTCTCAGTGGTCCATGGGCTAAAGCTAAGGGAGTATTCACAACAACTGCTCTCAGTTCCCATCATCGTGGGTCTAGATTAACAATATAACAAACAAATAGTGATTAAATGACAGAAACAAGATAAACAATTTGAAATACACGTGAAAAATTTGGGGTTTGTAGCATATTTACATAGAGCCTGAACCGGTGATGGTAGAAGAGATGGTCTTCTGCGACCAAAGCCCGACATAATTAACCCATGGACCTAAAGAGTTTCTGAATCACTGTGTAGCAAAGATTGCACTTAAGAATTTGCCTCGCATAAAAGCCAAAAAAAATGTATTTTCTTAGATTACGTGGAGAAATAGACAGAGTGGAATACCTGAAAAGAGAAAATCACTTGGTACTTTCTTATCCAAAGTCTAAAAAGTATAAAATACATTATTAAAGGGTAAAACCTATTTAGGTAGCTAAGCTTCAATGCCATGCGCTGCTGCGTGAAGTCCTTCATTTTATGTAAAACAGGTAATGTACATTTCAGAGAATCACAACTGAAAAGAATAACTATTCTGTTGGTGTTTCTGAACTATTCGGCTGCCTTCTAATATTACAGCTAGAAATCAAATCATTACAAAAATGATAGCCTCTGCTAAAAAGTGCAGATTTAAATATGAAATAAATATCATAGGCCCTAAATGAGCACAGTTAGGTCTGATCCCTATTTTTATTGCAGAAATGGCTATAAATAAAGTACGAATTCTCTATATTATCGAGCTTTTCCATAATAACATTGTGCGGGTTTAAAGGGAAAAGATCATGTGACCGTTTTACTCTTGTATGGTCAAAGCTCGTAATAAGGAGAATGGGATCCGATATATATAAGTCTATGTCTGATGTATCTTGAGATGAGGTTTAGAAAACGGAGGCACAATGACTCACTGACTGCCTGTAGATATGTTTTAATACATGTATGTTGCTTAATATGTAAACACCATTACACGGGTTTAGTATGTATACTGAACCGGGTAATGAAGGCGACATTTACCCCAGGAAGGGACAATGTGGTCAGGTTTGGCATCGTGTTATGATCAGGGCGATGTCGGGCACGGGTGAGCACAGCTCCACTTCAGAAACACGGCTGCACGAAGGTGGTTTTTTGGACACCGGTTTTGCCGCACCTTGGAGTTTTTTTGTTGCACGCACCTCTAGATCCTGTCTTCTAGAGTCACATTTTTTACTTTAAACGTGGAAAGGGAGAAGACAAAGAAAAAGCCGAAGCTAAAAAGGAAAAAGATGAGAAACTGCGAGGAGGATTCAGAAAGGAAGAGGTAAATGGCATAAAAACAGACATTTGTAACCGAAGGTGCAAAAAAAACCAGATCCCATCATTTAGGTGAAAGTTTGTGCCAATGGCTTTTCAAAAATGAGAACACTTAAATTATGGTCTTTTCATTTTTTAATTACCAAACGCGACTGCGTTATTGGAGTGGGGGAGTCATGTTTGGCCCACCTACTTCCGCCATATTTTCACCTACTCCATGCCTCATTGGTGATGTAATAGGAGGCTCCGCCCCCTCCATTAGAGGATGGAGTTTAAGGTGTCATGAAAGGTCTGATGCATGCCGATGAGCACATGAAGCTAATCCTGGGCCGTAGGGGGAAATATTGATAAACATGAAACGCAGCCCTTGCCATGGCGTCCATAAGTCGTGACGGGTTGGGAACTTGGCATGACGTGGATTTTTCTGAAGCTTTTCAGAAGCCTTTGAGTTTCTTTCTCTCTCTGGTGCTCCCCACAAAATAAAAATTCCAGCCTCATGCAGAAGACTACATCCAATGCTAATTCCCAGTGGCTTAAATTATTATAAATCTTATTTAGCAAAAATAGAATTACTTTCTACGTTCTGATGTAACGTAATAAGTTCAACATTTATTCTCAATTTTCATCTAAAAAAATCATTTTCTATGTTACAGTTAATAACATACCTTATAGTAAAGCATATTAACCCAATCCTTCCTTAAAATTTAATTTTGAGACCTTAAACTGATAACTAAAATTAAAAAAAAATCTAAATATAAAAGGGGGTAAGACTCACAAAATTTGTATAATAAAGTTTAATATATTATATTGTTATGTTACCAAAGGCTCTCTGAGACATTCCAACATTTTATTTGAGTTGTTTCATTTCACTTAAAAGTTCCAGAATGATTCTCCTTAAAAAATCTTAACCTAAAACGTTAATATTTGATTTCTAATAAACATAGTTTACATCCATTTTACTCTTCAACAACATTTTCTGCATTACATTTTAATAGAAACACAGGAAATTTATTACTATGAGGTAAGTATTAAGCCCGATAGTCTTGTCGTTGCCACAATATTAAAAATAATCAAGGTAGATCAAGGTGGTATATTAGACAAGATAAAACAATCCATTTTTGATTGAAGTTACTTTTGGACCACTGAGTTTTTGTTATTTTTTTTAGTTTAAAAATCGGTTCTCTTTTCCAGAACCAATGATTTCTTTACATATCGCAGGACTATTATAAAGATATAATTTAAAGAAAAAAAAAGCTGCACTACACAAGATATGTTGGCTAAACTATTGTAAAGATCAAATAATTTAGACTTAATTGTATCTACTTTTATAAATATCTGTTTTACAGATATCTTGGTTTTATGTTTTGTTAGTGATTGTCAAGTATCAGACAAAATAAAACAAGGCTTTTAAAAAGATCTCCAAGGTTTGTTAGAAGTTATTTTTTTCTCTTATAAACAATACATGGGTATAGGCAGTGTTCCATTTTTCTTCCTCCATATATCCCTCCGTGTGTGAAGATCATAGCCTCAAATCATCAAGTCAACAGGGTATATTTGTCACTAGTGGTCATCAACTGGGAATTTCATAAGATATTATATAGATACCTAATGGTTTGCTGTGTATTCTATACTGAAGATGACTTGGACTTTTTACTGATGACTTGTAAGCGTGCATGCAATTCATTGTCTCTCCTGTTTCGTTGAAAATGTCTTCAATAGTTGAAAGATGACAAAAAGAAGGACGAGGGGAAGCTCGGTTGGGAACGCAAGAAAACCTTTCCTGAAACCAAAGTACAAAATGGAGAAACTCATCATGAAGCCACCCCCCAGAAGCTTAAACACCTTGAGAAGTTTGGGTAAATATTTCTGGGGATTCTTTCTCAGCTGATGCAAAGTCTACACGCGTGGCCTCTTGCCAGGGGAATGAAAGAAAGGAGAGATAATATTAGTGAATTTGTATTTTTCTCAACTTTTTCTCAACTTAATGTTGAAGGAAGCTAAAGAAACCCTGATGTATTCGTAGAAGCGACATAAGCATGATATGTATCCCATTGACCCCACCAAGTCCCTGCACTAAATTAGAACTTCCTTGTCATTCTTATACACAGAAAGCAGCTGTTCTGTAATACACCATGTTTATAAATGCCATTGGGAAATAATTTGCTTGTAGTCTTTGACCCTGGAGCAATCTTGGGAAAGATGGAGTTGACGTTGACATCATCTGCATCTTCAAAGTGCATGAGAATGATTAAGGTCAAACTATTCTTTTTTGACTAACACTCCCATCATTCTTAGTGATCCACCTAACAGCTGAGGGTAATCAGATGGCCCCAGGATGACCATGAATAATTTGGAAGCAAAAAAGTATTTCCGTTGCTTTCCTTGGCCCCATTGTGACAGGATTAGCACTGTTTTATTTGTTTTCTAGTTCTATGAACAAGTTAAAAAAAGAGAAAATTAATTAATTAAAATGTAAGTTGATGTGTTTTACACAAAACCATTTTCTTGTTTTTTTTTTTATTGTCCTAGTGGGGCAAAAGCTCCCGTTAGCACTGACGAAGCCGACTCTGTATCAAAGGTGGAAGCAGGAAAGAGGCTGGACGAACTACGTCGTAAAAGAGGTGAAAGCGAAACGGGCGAATTTGAGAAGCTGAAGCAGAAGCAACAGGAAGCGGCCGTGGAGTTAGAGGAACTGAAGAAAAGGCGCGAGGAACGTCGAAAAATATTGGAGGAGGAGGAACAGAAAAAGAAGCAGGAAGAGGCAGAGCGGAAGGCCAAAGAGGAGGTATGCGAGTTAAAAGTTAAAATCTGCTCAGAATATATCTTTGTCATTATTATTATTATTATCATCTTTTATTATCATCATTGACCTGACCTATGTAGTGCGTTGTAACCAGTGACGAATACAGCAGGCTAGACCAAATACCCCTGGTATAAAGGATTCCATGCCAAAAGAAGGAAAATAATCTATTATTAGAATTATCAAAACTTCAGAATGTATGCTTTTTTAAAAAAATAATTTTTAGTATTTTTATATCTTATTTTTTTCCTTGTAAATAGTTATTTTTTTTTTAAGTCAGATCTTTAGAATTCTGAGAACAACAAATGTTACATAGAAAATAAAAATGTAAAATATATAAGTTTCCCAAAAGCAAAAGTACAAAGTAGTCTTAGTGTTCAATTTCTAGATATGTTAGTTGTCTGCTCTACCCAACTGGGCGTTCAATAATAAATGAAAAACAAAAAGGGAGGCTATATCATTTTTTAATTTTTTTTATGTTTTCTTTTCAGGCTGAGAAAAAGAGGCTGAAAGAAGAAATTGAAAAGAGAAGGGCAGAGGCTGCAGAGAAAAGGCAAAAGGTTCCAGAGGATGGTGTACAAGAAGAGAAGAAGCCATTTAAGTGTTTTACTCCCAAAGGTTCATCATTGAAGGTATAAATAAAGATGTCCGATTTTCATGTATATTTTTTTGTAAATATTTATGTAAATATTGATCTTAATATTAGTAATTAATATTAGTATTGCCACATGTCTTACATTTCTTGACCTAGCTAGATTATATTTAATATGTTGATCAGGGAAATATGTGTTTATTCTGGTTGTTTAATATTCTAGATTGTAAAAGCATATATATCAGTACAAAGCATTATTAACAGACATAGAAATAGAATTTTAAGGCATTTCAGAACCATTTGGTCCATTTTTCTTGATGTAGAGACTCGGATCTTAAGCAGTCCTTGGTCTTGTCTTAGATTCAGGATACTTTTATGTCTATCCTGTGTAAATGCCCTCACTGTATTATCCTCTACTTCTCCTCCTGGGAGGCCTTTCCACTTATTTACTACCCTCTCAGTAAACTAAAACTTCCTTACATTACATCTAAACAAAGACGAATCACAATACATTTATCACATATGCCGAAAAGAGCTGCATTTAATGTTTATTTTTTAAATATTTGAAATTAAAAGCACTTTTTTCTATTTTTATATCATTAGTTTAAAATATGATTCCATTTAATGCAAATTCTAAATTCTACAAATCACTGTAAATAAAGAAAAAGAAAAGAAAAAAATGCAATTATATTTATTAAATAAGTAAACAAACAAAATCACTATTTTTCATTATTAACTTGGTATGTTTATTTTTTTGCAGCTACACTTTGTAATTCTATATACTGTATGTACAAAGTATTTGTGCCAAATGTTTAAGGAGAGTTTGACTATTACTGTACAAAGACTTGGGAATATACATCTCTCCTTCTTATACCTTTGTACCCTCTATAACAAAATAGATCATAGTTTTGCAACAAATTATTTTTTTCATGGAACATTTTTCTTTTTAATTTATAGGGAATATAATAAACTGTAATCAGATGTAAATTTGTTCCTATGACAAGTTATTGTTTATATGGAATATAAAATATTCTCAAATCTTATTACACTATAAGAACACCGTGATTTGATATGATTGTGGATTGAGTTCGATTTAGAAATGCATGACTGTGCTTTTTGTTGTGATGAACTCAAAATACTTTAATTTGGGAAAAAATAATATATTTCTGCGTGAAAACCATGTATTTCCTTCTTTTTTGTTAAATACCGCTAAATGTGTGTCCTTATAATGTTAAAAGACAGGCTTAACTGACCCAGATTTTCATAAGGATGTCACTCATTAAAAATTATATATGATTAAATTTTAATATTAAAAAGGAAACCTCTTTTGAATTTGTCAGAGGAATATTTTCAATGCTGAGGTATGGCACATCAGAAAGTATATTACAGAAAACTTAACAGTGCTTTATTTTAGTTTTTTTTATGCAGTGTGTTGCTGCCACCTAGTGTTGAAATGGGAGTAAGCAGTTTTTCATACAGCCATTAGCTAATACTTGAGCAACACCAAAACCCACAGTTGTTTTTAGTGCCTACATTATCAAGTACAAAGTTTTGTTGGAAGGGAGGTGATAGGGGTGGGGTGGGGATTCGTATCATCTACTGCAAATAAAGAAATGTGGGACATTGATCGGTTTATCAAACACCATAACGCTGGTCAGCCTTTTTGAAAAATAATCACTTATTTTTTCTGACTATCTCTTGTACAAACTCTGTCTAATCAAATTTGATTGAATACCAAAATTAAGCAATCGTTGAAGTACCTCCATTCAGTATAAAAAATAACCATTGTAACAATGCTTTCAAAAAAGTAATGGTGTGTGCGCGTGAAGGTGTCTTCCGGATGACTTTATTTTTGTTATGTATGTCTAACAAGAAATGTGTGTTACCTGTATTTAAAGGTGCTGTTCTACTTAAAAATGTCTGTGAGGAAATGCAGCTTTATTAAAAGCCCAAATTCTACTTAGAAATAAGTATTTAAAACATTACAATGACATATTATTGCAGGGCACCAGAATTGTTATATGATACAAAGACAGGCAGTGGTTGTTGCTGTAGAGAATTGGAAGAAAAGGACTTCTTAAATGTTTCCGTGTTGTGTTTTATGTATTTAAACCTTAGGAGGAAAGAACAAAAGGACAGATATGATAAGGATCATTTGATTAACATACTTAAGAGTGCAGTTAATGTTTTGTGTAAGTGCAACGGCACCTTTAAATAAGAGACATAAAACATCAAATATTTATGTTTTGCTGTGGAAATTATTTTTTTTGAAGCCATATTTTGCATGCAACTGCAAGGTGCTTATTTATTATGTTTAGTGGGTTTATCTATATTTTATTTCTTTTTATAGATTGAGGAACGGGCAGAATTTTTGAATAAGTCAGCTCAAAAGAGGTATGTGATAAAAGCTTTTCTGGAGTTTCTGACCAAAAAGTCGATCATTCTTGGGTCAAATATTAATTTTTGTAAACCTAGAAGAAACCGACTGGAGACTGAAATAGAATCCAATTATCTATTGCCTAGCGTCCCCCCTGGCATTTTCACTGTTTAACATGAATTAAATATGCTATCTTGTGTTTGATGTCTACAGGCATGACTGGGGCAATGACAAAACTAAAGTCAGGTTTTACTGTACATCAGCAGTGTCATTAGGTGAAATTCTATATATGTCCCCACAAAGTTATTTATATATAATGACCATTGTTTTTTTAATATCATTATATTACTCCTAAATGAGTAATATTACCAATTTTCAGCAGTCTAGAACTCTGGAGCATGGACAGTTTTAACACAATTGGGGAAAAAAAAATTTGGGGGGAGAAAACATGCAATGAACTTTTTGAGGTATAAATTGTACTTTTGTTATGAGACACAACAATAGAGACACTAAATAAATTAAGCAAAAGAAATTCAGAAACCAAACCCAGTTTAGAAATGATCCATTTTCTTAGTGCCTGCTAACGAAGGCCGACAATTACAGAAACCCAAAGTGAAAAAACCCAGGACTATTTAAAGAGTGTCAAGTTTCCGCCTTACAACCACAACACACAGCTATGATTTATTTGGCAATTAATAGTTTTTTTATTATTTCGCGCTCCAGCCAGACAGCATTTTGCTAAACACTTTTACACACACACACACACACACACACACGCACACACACACACACAAAAGTCTAATCTTTCGGAACTCCAGTGACGTCAATGTAGAGTCTGGGTCTGGAGGTGATTGTCTCGATTTGCTACACAATTGTTCTCCCGGCTCATTTTACTTCCTGTATTCACGTCTGCAACAGCAGAGTTTCTGTTCTCAAACAATCGTTAATTGTGGCAGGTTAAATAAACGAACACTCAGCGCGGTGATTACGGATCACCATTTACTTCTAGCGTTCAGGCGGCCATCTTTGATGTTATCAGTCTTACCAAGGGTGTTGAAATTGCAAAGTGAATGAATTATGTATAATACGACTGGATGATTCAGGAACAGCACGGGCCGTTTCGTTATCGTTCTTTCGCTAACGTTTCTCACGTCTAGACTGGCTGACATATTTGTACTGTTCCAAAAAAAGCAGAAGCTCGGATTAGTCATTTTTTGTAGCAGTTGTAACGGATATAGCGCATGTTGGGAGTCCTTAGAGGGCCTGTAAAGGACAGAAGAATGCCATTTTCTTTTACATCGCATACCATTTCATACCATTGAAATGAACTCGATTTGTTTTTTTATTTATTATCGCTGCTCATTGTTTCCAGATAAAATGATAAAGTTTGAAAACACTGTTAACTCTCACAAACATGTGATTTCAAGCACGGTGGGACTTAAAAATACAGGATTTAATTAGAAACATAGAATTTGTCTGCAGGTGAGAACCATTCGGCCTCTTTCAGTCTGCCCATTTTTCCCGATATAAGGACTGAAACCTTAATCAGCTTTTGGTCTTAGATTCAGGGGCTTTATGTCCATTCCATGCTATGTTAGTTCTTTTCCTTACCAGTGCTTGCTATGGCAGGCAGACAAAAATTAAGTAAAAGGTCTTTATGGCAGGAAAAATGGCCAAATAGTTCTTATCTGCTGACAAATTATATGTTTCTGTTGTTCCTTACTACTTGAAACATGTCTCCTCTGCACCTGCTTCCAATCTTAAACTATGTCTTCCAGACAAAACAGCCGGCTTCTGCCTCCAAAACACAGCCCTGGCCTAGGGGTTACTTAGTGCTTGAAACGATAATGAGAAATCTGGGTAAACTGCACATTTTGCTAGAAAAAAATATGCAACAGTTTTGTGATTATAGTCACGCCATTGGCTGGAGAAACTGCTTGTCAATACACAACCACCAATGGAAATCCTGCGAGAAGCTCTGACTATAAAGCAGGCAATGTCACCCGAAATATTGCATGACCGTAAACAATGGCAGCACTAAGGACGCTAACCTACTCAAGCATATACAGCACTGTATTTAATGTTTAATGAATATAGGAGACTTTCCCTATAAACACTTATTTTATCTTTACTGCAGTCTTAAATCCACACAACCCGCAACAGTTGTTGTCTCCAAAATTGATAGCCGGCTCGAGCAATACACCAGCGCGATCGGGGTACGTACAATAGTGGACTTTCTCAACATTAAGAAATAACGATAAAGCGATTCTTATCAGTTTGCTAAAAAATGTCTGGTAGGGCGAAATATATTTTATTTCCATGTGATCATTTATAAGACTCCCAATTGGTGCTTTCACTCCCAGTATGTTTTGGTTGACATCTCTTCTTGAATGCAGGTGACTCAATTAAGTGAATATTTAAATAATGACATTTTAAAAAGCAAATTTATTGCCGAATATATTTTTTTCACTAGCTAGTTAGCTAGTTATATTTTTTTATTTTCAGATTATTAATTTAACACATTGCTATGATTTTTAATGATTAGAAGTTGGTTGCAGGAAGGAATTTTCTTTCCAAGCTCCTAGTAGTTATTTCACAACAGGACGCTGAAATGTGCGCGAAGAAATGTTTCCCCTACAGCTACAGGGGATATCTATGTATAACACAAACATATTTAACCAAAAAAATAACTTCACTAATCAGTAATCAATACCTGGTAACTAAAAACTTTTTTTTTTTCTAGAGCAACAAAAGTGCCAAACCTTTGAAGGCAGCACCCTCCGACCTTCCCTTGCCGGCCGATGGTGTCCGTAACATAAAGAGCAAGTGGGAAACGGGGAATGTTTTCTCATCACCAAGCAATGCAATGTCTCCAAATAAGGTATATTTTTGAGTATATTTGAATCAAAGAAAATCCATTCGGGGACAGGATGGGGGCTAATGGGGATGAAGGCCTAATCGTGTTAGAGAAAGCCCTAAAAAAGGGGGGTCAGTGCATGCACCAGATATTCCCAGTGTCTTCTTTATGTGACATGGGCAGAGCTGTGATGGCGGTCATTCTCCCTCACATCCCGTCTATCAACTGGAACAGAAAAAGGGCAAACGCCATGACTAGAAACCAATGGAACAATCCAGTCTCTAGGCGCTTTCCAGCGATTGCTCTGATAATAGTATGACATTTAACCCCTTAAGGACAATGGGCGGTCCCAAAACCCTTGGAGAAAATTGAATACATGTACGGGCTTTGTCATTAAGGGGTTAAACACGAGAACCACAAATGATAAAAACTTTTTTCCAAACCCTGCCTTATTTTTTAAAGGGTGAGCCTATTAACGTGTTCAAACATATTGGTAATGAACCTCCTTGTATTTCTTTAAGGAAATAAATACGCTTCACAGTTCTGTGAAATCTTTTCTTTTTCTTTTGAGAGGACAGGTTGGGTCTATATATGTTTCGCTGTAAGTATTTCTAACTATTGGTTGTGCTTATGGTTCCAGGAAACAGCAGGCCTTAAAGTTGGAGTATCTAGCCGTATTAACGAATGGCTGACCAAAACTCCAGAGACGAGTAAATCTCCTGCTTCAAAGCCTTCCGTAAGTTTTAGTTCCCAAACGGATAGATGAATGTTTTTTTTTCTGAATGCAGTTTGAGAAACTATGTGACTTGAATGCCAGTGTTGATTTTATAACAAAAAACATGTGGAAAAAAAGCGTCAAACAGTCTGAAAGATCCTCCTGCATTTATTATAAACATGCAAAGCAAAATCAGCCATGAAAAACACATACCCTATGATAGTGTGGCTAGATTCTGCTTTAGGGCACTTATACAAAATGTCACTGTTTATCATGGGTTAATGGAAGCTAACCTATAGGTTAATATTTTTAATCCAAAAGTATGTTAATAAAATTTCAAGAAGACTTAGTAAGCAGAAGATTATAGAGATCCCATATACCATCTGTATTGATGTATACATTGTCTTCATATACAATTAAATATTCTTAGCATTCACATTCATCTTAATTCTTTATGAGCACTGTATTTAATGTAGTCCTTTAAAAGGTCATATATTGATTATAATTCTATGTTATGTAAATGCTAATTCTTATTCCTCTTGCATTTCTCTCAACTGTGTTTTTTCCCTTTTTACTCCTCTGTCCTTCTGCCGTTAGAGAGAACTGTTCTCAGATGTTTTGCTCTTCTTCCTCCTTCTCTTCTTCTTGGAGTCTGATCTTTTGAGTATGTTTATAAGGTAAAATCCTTAAGAAATAAATGGGCACAGTTGATGAGCTGAACGGTTCTCATCTGCTGTTAGATTCTATGTGTATGGCCATGAAATAAAGTAATAAAACAACGTATCTGGAGCACCTGTTGATGTCTTAACACCAATTTTATATACCGTATTGGCTCGGATATAGGCCGCCCCCGTATATAGGCCGCACCCTAAAAGTTTGGTGCTTTTTTAAAGAAAAAGTTTTTTTTCTTTAAAAAAGCACCAAAAAAACATGCTGCCACTCTGTCTCCCCCCCCCCGAGATATGCTGCCACTGTCCTCCTCCCCCCCGAGATATGCTGCCACTGTCGTCCCCCCCCCCGAGATATGCTGCCACTGTCCTCCTTCCCCCCGAGATATGCTGCCACTGTCCTCCTCCCCCCGAGATATGCTGCCACTGTCGTCACCCCCCCCCCCGAGATATGCTGCCACTGTCCTCCCCCCCCGAGATATGCTGCCACTGTCCTCCCCCCCCGAGATATGCTGCCACTGCCCCCCCCCCGAGATATGCTGCCACTCTGCCCCCCTCGACTTACCGGAGCAGACTCCCAGGTGTCTTGCGTGGCCGGCGGGGGGCATCTACGCAATATGCGTATACAACCGGAAGTCTGCTCAGTAAGTCTTGGGGGCAGAGGTAAAACGCGTCGTGCGGACGATCACTGGCTGCGGCGATGCGGGCTTAGACAACCTCCCGTGCCGGCACCCCATGCCCCCCCCCCGTGGAAAGTGCTGGCAGGGGAGGCTGTCTGAGCGTATCGGAGAGTAGGATACAGGTCCCCAGTATCGCTAGACCCCGAATATAGGCCGCACCCCCACTTTAAAGACTTAAAGTGGGGGGAAAAAGTGCGGCCTATATTCGAGCCAATACGGTATATAAAGCTTCAGTATGGATTATAGTTCTTAGCAAAATCAATACATTATTGAAAGGTTAAATAGTAATCTATGTGAAGTTCATGAAATGGCCACAAGATGTCGCTAACCTATGGTTATCAAATACGTAAACGGCTCAAACAACAGTGACACCTGCTGGACATGTGCAACACTACAGCTACTAAAAATTAAAAAATGTGCTTCATATCATAGTGCTTTAACATGTGAAATGTATACCATGTGCAGTATTGGGCACTCGAGGCAAAGGCCTGTTAGGCCAACTGCCCTTGAGCTATTTTCCAATTCCAGAAAACAATCAACTAATCACTGGTGTGTTTTAATGTCCAAACATATTTTTTGTCCCTTTCCCATCTGGAATGGGTAAAAATGTGCACATGGGTGCACAGAGTAATCCTTTTAACATCCCTGCAGCATTCAAAACACAAGCTGATATATAAAATAAGAAGAAAGTGTATTGAACACTGTGTAAAGCAAATAGAGGAAAGTGCCCCTTGTTTAAGGTAATATCCTCTCCAAAATGAGTCCTAAACCATTTTGAGATTTAGCCTTTACTCAATTTTCTTAGTTATATGTATTTTTGGGATTCTCGCCAACCTTACTATTTCTCTCGAGCATTCCATTACAAACATAAGGATCATTTGAGTAGGCTGGCTATATTTGGATATATACATTGTACTGATGTACTGATCTTCTTTTTCCTGTTTAGGATTTAAGACCCGGGGATGTATCTGGCAAACGCAATATTTGGGAAAAACAGCAAGTGGAGAAATCTGGATCACCCACTAAGGTGAGTGCAGCTTAATAAGCACCAAAGAGACCTTTATTAAACTTGAAAAGAAACATGTATTTGGTTCTAGCATTCTTTTACATTTACCCAGTTGAAAACCTAAAGCAAAGCATTAGACGTTGTAGGGATTGGGGCATCTTCAGGGCCTCTAATCCAGAAGTCTACCAAATTTGAACTCAATTCAAGGACCCCACCAGTTCTTCTGCACACATGTCTACAGCACAGAAATCTGCGTCTCTAATGCACTAATATGACATAGGACGTCAGTAAGTGAGTGAAGCATTACAATGCTGGGGCTCTTCAGTCAATCATCACATGAAGCAATGTAAGCAACACATACTCATTGTGTTCCTTACACTCGTTAAGTGTATGGAAGTAGACCCTCCTAGACGCAGTAAAATCATGCTGAGCCGTATCCCTTCAATCTGTGGAACAGTTTGGGGAGTGATGGACCACCATGAGCTGAAGGACCCACATTGTAACGCTGCTTATATTTTGAACGTGCATCAATATCAAAGTCCCTATCTGCCACATCATCTTTTCCTACCTCTGACCTCAATGAGTTGGTGCTATCAGTGACAAAGATTTGTGGTGCTCAAGAACGTATCTCTTTCATGACTTGGTCCTAACACCTGGGTTCAGTTATAACGTTTAGCAGATCTTAATGTCAGGTTGGACCACGCCTCTTTTAGTCTTACTTCTGCTGAGATTTGAAGGGTTAATTTTAAGTTGGCAGGCATTAAAATCTACCAACGTTTGACTTTCCCAGCCATGTTCCTACTATGTTCCTGGCATGTCCCACTGAAAACAAAAGTCCTTATTGAAGGCATAAAGGACTAATTTATGGTTAATTTTACCCATCTTACCTTAAAGCCAAGGTTGATGGGATGTAGCATATGGCTATGGATTGGGGTAATTTGATCATCATAGCATAGAGTATAAATTAATTGTCTAATGCCTTTCATCTTTTCCGGCAGGACTGAGATTTGAAAAGGAGCCCTAGGAAGTTTCCCCGAAGCCGTTGGACCAACTCAGTTACAAAGTGCTAAATTGACCTTTTTATATTTATGTTTACTTACCAAAAATGTGTTTCTCATTATATGGATTTAAATCCATTTACATCAGCGATCTATTCGATAAGCCCAAAAATCAAGACATTCGGCCTGGAAAATATTATTGCCTTTGCACAATTTATTTTTTTTAAATGATAATCAGGCTGTGAAACAAATTATTTCTGCTGATGCATATTTTTTCAAAAAGTTCTGCCCAGGTAGGAGTTTAGTTTTAAAGGCAGTTTTATTTGACATTTTTTTTAAAGACTCATGAGGCACTTTAGAATAAAATAGAATTTAGTAAACTTAGTCGATATAAAGGAACCGGTATCTAATGGAATGATACTGCATTTTTAAATTAACCTTTTCTTTGCAAAGTATTCTTAAAAAAACAAAACACAAAAAAACAGCCTTTCCAGTTCATTATTGATAACACCAAATTTAATTTGTATTAGCAAACTGTGGTACTTATATGATTGATCTTGTAATGTTGTTCATTCAGCAATTGCAGTTTATACACACAATACAGTATATACAGGTAGCGTTTAATGTTATGACACTATTAAATGGTGAATGCTTTTCTATGTGCTAGAATATGACGCAAGTTTTTTTTTTTTTTTACATGCTAGTCTACATCACAGCTTTTTTTTAACTCACTTTTTTTTTTAGGATTTAGATTTTTTTTGGACATTGTAGGAAAAATATTAATCCCAGTATGATCTCGAATTAACTTTGGAAAACACAGGTACAATACATAACGTCGTAACAAAATTAGTTTACATTTGGTAAAACGCAATTAATTTATAAAAACAGAAATTTTATTATTTTCTAAAGTCTTGCAAAAATCTTTAATTCAGAATACCGCCGTCAGGGGCGACGTACAGTAATTTCGTTCTTTTTTTAAAAAAAAAATAAATAAAAAAATAAATATGCATATTAACGCATTCCAGAGTTGTTGACAGGCAGGTTTCATTTTATATGTAAATAATAAACATTTTCTGCAGCATAAAAAAAAAAATTAAAAATAAAATTTAAAAAATCACATTTGGCTTAAAGATCTGTGAAGATTAAGTGAGTTGCTATTATCTTGTAGCGATCATGGATCGTTACAAATAAAAAATACTATTTGCGATGGCTCCATCTGCAAGAATAAGAACGATCACATTGCTTTTTTGTATGTGAACGATTAGATACACTGCTTTGCTGGAAGATAAGTACTCTCTTTTTAATAAATCCATTAGTTTGTTTTGCAAATTGCAAGTGCACTCAGTTATTGTGTAAGGAGGGCTAAGTCCGGGCAAACCTGCGTCCTTATTTTGTGAACACTTTGAACATTTCAACCGCATAGAATAATTTGTTTAAACAATGTATTATGAAACTGCAACCACAATAAATGGATAAATTTCAGTTTGATGTCTCGCTGTCTTCTTTAATTAAGCCTCATTTGTGATGGATGGATTAAGGATTTAATTACTTATCATAATTAAGTATCTTAGAAACAACTTTGGACAGTATATGCAGAACAATTTGTCCTTCATCATGTGTATATAAAGAAGTAAGTCACTAAGGGTGAATCTCAAGAGTAAAAAAAACATTAAATTACTTTTTTTTTTTAAGCAAAACTGTAGCCTGAATGAAGTTTGAGCCTCTTTAGGGCCGGACGTATTATTAACATCGTTTCTGATACTTTAAGTCCAGCGACTGATAGAATGACATACAGTATGGGATCCGGACCACAGCGTGTGACATATGCCTTTCTTGAGATCGTATGCTAGGGTTAATATGGCTGCAGCTTCTGGACATCAAATAAAATAAAGCCTATTATTTTTTAGGAGAAGCACAGAGATCAAAGGATCATATAAACTGTGCCTCTCCTGATGCCAAAGGGAGCTGAGATCTAGGGCTAAGATCTCCTAAACAGAACTTGCCATTCCATCGTCCTGACCATGAGTTGAGTCAATATCCCTGTCGACATCCCTATATCATTTTGTAGTTGAGTCTTTATGTAGATTATGTGCAGGTTTTAGAAAAGAACACCAAGGAGCATTTAAAAAATGTCTGTTAGCTTTCTTCAACCTCTTTCTAAGCCTAGTAGCCAAAAAGAACGTTAAAACGCGCCATTGGGCTCTGGGAAGCGTTTCCTGAAAATGTCTTGGTATTTTGTTACACCCCTTCAGTAAGAAAAATACTAGAACAGGAGGTCATAACCTAAAACTAAAGGATCAGAGGCTTAGATGTAATGTAAGGAAGTTCTACTTTACCTAGAAGGTGGTAGATAAGTGAAGCGGAGACGGAGGCGATGATGTGAAGATATAACGCGCCATACGTGCTTTGTGGGGCTATGACATGCACACACGATGGAGACTCAGAGCACAACATGGAAGCTTATCTGACTTACAAAGTATCATAGGAGAGACAGTGAAAACTGGTAAATTCTACTGATCCATAAGCGATTACGCTTGAGAAGCTTGAAGGGAAAGTTGGAGATGCGATCGCGTTCTTCATAGCGAGAGCGGAGTGAGCAGGACTCGGAGACGCCAGCGGGAAGACAAATGAGGTTGGTGGTGAGAGATTCCTAATTCGGTTTATGATGGAATCAACAGAGAGGAATCACCCCTGGGTGAAACATCCTTAGTTTGCATTCTACCGGCGATAGACGCTCAAAGGGGAACCTCTTAGTAAACAGAATCCGCTATCATTAAGATGATCGCCAAGGAGTTTACAGAACGGTTGACGAGAACGTATATATATAAATCTTTATTAAGCAATTCTATACATTATTAGCTATAAAATAAGTCGGCTCAGAGATTAACCTCGTCTCCTGCTTGCTCATTTAGTTTTGAAAATGGAATCGGATCTTATCAACTTTCTTGTCACTCTATTTATTTGTTTATATATTTATTTGTTTATCTTTTACTAATAGTTAATTGAATTCATGTATTTATCCACTTATTAATAATCATATCTTGGATACATAAATCAAAAGCCAAAAGAAATGCAGATAAACGGGAGAAAAGACTTTCACATTTTTTTCCATCTCCTAGTATGAAAGCTTTCAAAGACCGTAACACATTAGAAGTTACTCCAGACATGAAATTCAATTAAAAAAGACATGCAAAATGATCAGATGATGCAGAACAAAATGTTATTACTCCAGCCTTCTTTAAAACATGCCTAGATAACCAATTACAACAAAAAAGAATGACTTATCAAATATATCCAATGAGATTAAAACAAAGATGTGATACCTCTTAGTAATAGAGTTACATTTAAGATGTTAACTTAAAATTTTCTTAATCTCAATAGAATGGAAGAGAGAACTAGGGGAGCCAATTTATATTTAGGAATGGATAGCTACAATAAAGAGACTACGAAAACACATGCATTCTTTAACCCCTTAAGGACAATGGGCGGTCCCTAAATCCATTGAAAACAATGGTCCTCCCCCTTTGCATCTATAGAAGCTTCCAATAGATTTTGGGGAGTTTCCGTGGGAATTTTGCCCATTCATCCAGTAGAGTATCTGTGAGGTCAGGCTCTGATGTTGGACGAGACGCCCAGCTCGCAATCTCCGCTCCAGTTCTTCCCAAAGGTGTTCGATGGGGTTGAGGTCCGGGCTCTGTGTGACTGGTCAGGTTCTTCCACACCAAACTCATCCTACCATGTCATTCAAAATCTCTTGGTATGTCCTCTTCAGCATACCAAGACATAGACTGGCCATTGGGCTAATACACAGCCTGGAACAGCCTGGAATATATTCCAAATAGTGGGATGGGCTCCAGTGGATAAATATTGAAGATATTAGTTAATTAGATGTGCAAAATGTTAACACTTTGGTTAAGATATTTGATTTTATCACCCTGGACACCCTTATTGGTTGCCTGACTCCATATCTTTTGTATTGGCTGCGTGCATTCTGTGTATGGGGAGGTTGTACTGCGCATGGTGTCCTGTCTACACAGCAGAAATAGATAAGTGGCAATTTCTACTTTATGTCCATGGGAATACCAAATGGCCATCCGGTCACCCTATTGCATTACAAAACCCAACGCTGCATTTATGTAATCAGCACTTGGCCTATTACTGAACCCTCTCGCTGTATTATCCCATTTCATGTGAAAAAGATGATTTTGCCCCATTGCAACTACCAAGCCAGACCCAGGCTCTGATCTCAAGTTCGACCCACTCTCTGGATGTTCAGGTCCTTCATAACCTCCTTTCAAATGTTTGTGAGTCGACTTGCGCGTCCTTCCTCGTGGCAACCAGCTGTTCCTTAAAACATCTCTACCAATATCAGGACATGCATTTTGCTCCAAATCTGGTCTTGACTGTGAGAAGTGAAAGTAAATGTAGAACCAAACATTTGTTTCTGAGAAAACCAAAACTGCTGATTCTGCCATACGAATAGGAAATGCACACTTTTTCACAAAGTGACTAAACAAGTGTGAAACAGCCTCCTTTACCTCCACACAAAAGTGAAAGGTTCTACTTATTCCATTATTGTCAAGCTGGAAAATAATTAAATATGCATCACCGTTTACTTTAGCATAAGTGAAAAAAAACAGTGAAAGCGCTATTAGATTATTATTATTATCTTTTATTTCTTACAGTCCCTACATTCAAAGGGTCTGACAAAACTATAATTTACAAACCCGATATATATTAGGTGAAGAAGGCCCTGCAGTCCTACAATCTAGAAAATTGCAAGGAGTTAAGAGAACCCTGGCCAATGAGGTACCATCCAAAAAGAAATATTAATGGAAACCAGATGGGAGGCCACTAATTGAAAACATACGCCAAAAGAAGGCCAAGAAAAAATATACAACAGAGATGTTCTTCTGAGCAACCAGCAACCATCGGGTTCGGAAGAGTTCTGGATTACTTTTTATGTTGTTGTTTTCATATGTCAAGAAAAATGAAGCGAAGTGATAGATTATACTTAGCAACGGCTTGTGGATGTAGGCAGAGTAACAATAACAGTGCTGGTGGGGTTTCTAACCATCCAGAATTACAAAACATGGAGCATTTATCTTCTGGAGCATTGTGTGGGTATTAAAAGGCTCTTAAGGTTCTAGTTCCTTCATAGTCATCGCCCGTTATGTATATTTTTATATGTCTGAGCTCAATAGCAGTGAGTACCGGTATGTATCATGTAAAGCAGTGCATTGTTCTAGATTGCATAGCCAATGCGCAGATCAAAAGAAAAAAAGAGCCAAATATTAGGGTAAAAATATTTTCTGGATCTATACGTCTTCTTTCACCAGTAAAATGTGTAAGTCGCGTGTTACATTCTACAGTTATGCTGTAAGCATATCTTAACAGTTAAACAGGGGTAGGCTAAAAGTCCACTGAAACACTGATTTAATGGCCCAGGAATGTGGATGCCTTAAATTACATGTAGCACATGTTGACTCCCAGAGAAAACATAGCATAGTCTGACCAGCTCAATGTGCACTCCGGTCTGGTTTTAATTGTTTTGGCCAAAGCACAGTATGGGTTTTATTTCTGTATTTCTTCAGGCTGCCACAGGGGGCACTGTTGTCAGTTTTAAATGGACAAACATCACAAGCATGAAAATTATTATTAACGCTTATGTATGTAGTGCCAAAAATTTACTAAACGCTTCTTACAGTCCATGCATTCAAGGGGTCCAACAAATTTAGAATTGGCAGACTAAGATGGTTACTTTCAGTAATAAAGGGCCCTGCTCACAAGCTTACTTGTATAGGTTTCTCCCTTTCACGGTCTAAAGGGCTCCTTAGACCATTGGAGATCCTAAGGAGTTGCTTGTTCAACTCATATGGTGGTTGGATTAAAGACCAAATCCAATGTGCACCCAATGCATAACACATATATAAAGAGACATAGACTGACCATTGGGCTAATACACAGTCTGGAGCAGACCTCTTCATATTTTACTTCATATCCCAAATAGTGCTTTTCTTGCAGGTATATTGCAGTTACAGAAATCCCTGCTTGACTCTAGTTGAGTTATTTCAGAATATCTTTATCACCAGACAAGTAAAGATTTTCCATGTCCATTAATAGAACATGTTCAGTAGGGACATGTATCAAGATGCCTTTCTTGGCCAACCCTTTCCTCCAAACCCACCTTGTTAAAAGGTCCATCCCCCCAGCCCCAATGCTACAAGTCTCTACCTCAAATACAATGCATGTATCAAGGTAGGGGTATGAGAGGAGCCTGGGGGCCCAAGGTGCCTCTGGAGGCTGTGCCCGATACAGCTCTACTCACTGTAATGCCTGAAGTGGGCCTGACTTGGTTGCCACCATAAACCAGTAACAGCAATTGAATATTTTTGATGAACTATTAAAGAGTTAACACTTAGAGAGCCTCAGGGTCAACTAATTGTGAAAGTTCCGGGGTACAGGGATATATATTCCATAGCTGAAAGGCCACTTTGGTACATCATGCTTTATGCTTTGAGGTGTGCTGTTTAATTGGGTTAATGATTTGCCCTGCATCAATCCCATTAGATGGTGCATGAATCAACAGTTGTAACAAAGGGTTAAGGATAAGTAAGCACTATTTCCTTGCAGTTTTGGTCTGACTGAGTCATTCTTACTGCAGTTTCATTTCAAAGAGGAAGCGATCCCTGTTTTGAGCCAAGTTAATTCCTCTAAAACGCCAAGGGGAGCGGGCAGAAGTGTTTATTAAAAGTCCACGTGACTTTGAGGTGATGTGATGGAATTAATGACCCCACGAACACCTCTCACTTATATAATACACTGCTGATTTTTCATAATAAAGTGAATGTTACCAATACCAACGCGTTTTGCAGAGCTCCATCTGTTATGTGTAGTCTCAGCTTCTGCATCCAGCTGCATCATTGTTTACTCATCTAAAGTCAAACACCAGTTCCCAAGGACTGCAGACATAACCCATCTGTAAATCTCCTTGATGGGAAGTCACTAAACCATGAACTGGCATGAGATATCTCTCCACTCAGCCATTCACTACGCCATACAACCCTGTCCATCTCCGAAATGTTTTCTATCCACTGATACCAGCTTCTACCAGTTGCAATTTATGTCTCCTCCAAATGTGCCTCATGCTGCAAATGTTTTGTTTTGCTTTTGCGCCATTCGCTTCCAGATGATTTTCATATTCTGCCCTTTTCACAGAAATCAGAGGGCATTTTACATTCAGGAATCAATCGCAGGAGAGTGTGTGCCCGGAAGCTCCGCGTTTCTGCACCTTTCTTTTTCCACCAATGTATCTGAATTATTATGGCCTCTCTGTGCACATCCTCGGAAGATGGAGCCACGGAGCCAGCCTCTCCCCTGTTCCGCCACTCCGGGAAAGCGTGTGCCTGGAGGTTCCTCCCTTTTGCGGAAGTTCGCCGGGATGTCATGTCCACAGAGAAGCGGATGAAGAAAGAAGACACAAGGAGCAGCGGACGAAGAAAGAAAAACTAGAAGAGGCAAGAGAAGAAGCGCAGTTGCACGTCAAGGAGACAGGAACACGGAAGAGTTCGGCTGAGAAGGTAGGGAGACTTTCAAAGACAGCATGAGAGAAATTGAATGAGAGTGTGAAATAATGTGAATGAGAGTGTGAGAGAAAGTGAATGAGGGTGTGAGAGAGAGTGAGTGAAAGAATCAACGACAATTCGTAGTTCTTTGCTTCATTTTAATTTGTTTCATCGGGGATCCCTCTTCTTTTCCTGAGATGTGTAGGAATTGACAAAAAATTGGTAAGTGTTGTAAAAATTGAAATTCATGCAAATCCGAATGGACAAGTCTGTTGGAAAATGCTGTCCCGCCAACTCCAACACACTTTAAGAACATAAAATATATAATTCGTAATACTGCTAAAGGTCCAATCCCTCTCCAGAAATAACTTTATAATCATGTAAAATATGACATTGTCCAGAATTTTTTCAGGGAATGCTAAATTGTTACATGATAGACCTCAGTTTGAATATTGTCTTAGAGAATTTTCCTTAATTATTGTGTAAAGCTCAGGGTTTATTGAACATTATCTAAAGCCTGTAACTTTGTATGATGGACACTAATACCAGTGATATTGCAACAGTAAAATGTTAGTCCAAATTTTTCAATATGTTAAAAAACAAAATTATTTTTTTTTTAGGGAGTAGTGCAAGACGAGGGAATCCGACATATTTTCTGGATGTGGTTTCATAGCTGGCGAATAAAGGTGACTCTATAGGCCCACCCATCAGCCCAGACCTTTCATAATATGTCTGGACGATGCTAACTCTTCTAGTCATTTGTTCCATTCCAGAATTAGCTGAAATTGGCTCACGCCAACTCAACCTGCACTTGGAGAACAACATATTTAATTTGTATCCTCTGCTATCCTGATCTGTCATCTGTTAGGTTCACTATGCCTACCAGGCCAAGACTGGCACATCTGGCACACGGGGCAAATTCCTGTGGGCCGTTGGGCAACAGAACCACACAGCCATCCAATCTGCCATCTGCCATGCAGAGTACGGCCAAAGGCTGGATATGCCCGGGCACAAGCTATGTGAACAGAAATTAAACCATGAATTGCCACTTGTGTTGGGGATGTTCATATGATGATTACCATTCTGTATTGTTAGTGTGTGTAGTCAGATAATGTTCAGAATATAGAAAGCTCCTGGGTAACTTCAATGCCACATACAACTCGACTTGCAAAGTTCATCTGCTTTCTTGTGAAATTTCCTTGCCGTTATCATGGTTCCTTATCCTATTTCTCGCAAAATTTAAAAATACCTACCTCAGCTGCTTAAAAGTCTGTGACCTTAAAATGGTTTTAGCTCTGTCTGTGTCTAATACATATAGAAAATCTATGTAGTGGTACAAAGTACATAGCTTTCTTTGATGATCTTGAGAGCCAATGGATCCACACGCACAAAATGATTAATAACCAATGGTCATGCAAGATGTGCAACAAGGTCTGGCAGGCCAGTTGCGCATGTTAGATAGAGCAGTGGAAAGCTGACACTGAGGGGACAGCCATTGGTGGGGTCTGACAACGTTACATGTTGTACTAGATTATAGGACTACTTTAATTTGACCTCTCAACTCCAGAGCTCTATATAAAACCTACAAATAAATCAATTAATAATGGGGCCAAGGTACCTTATGTGAGTTGAGAATTAACAATATTGTCAGTGGTCACCAGAGGAGACTTTGGATTTTTTGGTCGTAAGTCCAAAGTGAAACGATTTACTGGGGATCTATCTTTAACAAAGAATAATAATGCATAAACTGAGGATTTTGTATTCATGACTACTAATTTTTATTACAGAAAATACATTACCACAGATTCTGTGTCTTACATTATTATATTTTATTTATATAGCACCACATTTTTAAGCAGCGCTTCTTACAGTCAATACAAAGGGTCTGACAAAACTAGAATTGACAGACTAAGACAAACCGATACATTGGGTAAAGAGGGTCCATTGGCGACCCTAAGCTCATATGGTGGCAGCCCCTTGACTAAGCTAAACTTGGGAGCCTCCTCATCTCTTTTAGTATTTTGGTCCATAGAGAAACCCCTAGGCAGTTGCACAGGCAAACGTGAGTATTTTGGGTAAGGAGGGTATGGGTTTCCTTCTGTCTCAATCCCCTTTTCTTGTTTTGTTTTTAAAGCTATTGCTTGGTAGAAACAAAAAAACACTTTTCTTCATTCACTGGCAAGGAATGGGCCTCCTGGATTTCTTGCAGATGTTGTTGACTTAAACGAGATACCCAGAGGACTGGGAGGTCCCAGGGATCGAGAAAGAGGATAATTTACTGACTTCTCCTCAAATCCAATCCAAGCAACCGCCAGTCTGGTGGATACAAAATATGGTAAATACATCACTGGAACTCTACTGCTGAACTTGGCCTGTGGATTTACCATAGTGCCAGCCTGGTTATTAAAGCAAACCCTTGCAACATCTTTACTAGGTGGTAACTTGAGGAGCAGGAAGCTCCCACCCTGATTCTCCCCAATCTCTCAACTTGTAGTCCCCTAGCTCTCCCACTGTCAGCTGTCCTCTTGTTTCTTTTACCCTGTATCTCCTCACCAATACATCCACCCTTCTAACTTTCTTTGCGTCCTTACTTTAAACCCCTTTTACTACCAATGCTTCAAAAAACCTCTGCCCCTCAGTATACCAACCATCTCCCCAATCCCCATCACCCCACTCTAGTAGACACAAACTCTTTGTATCCATGAAACCAGGAGCTTGAAGGTAAGGTGACTTTTTCCGCTCTGTAAAATCACCTTATATTATTCCCAAAGTAGCTTCGTGAAGAAGAGCTGAGTTAGTCCTACATAACATAAAGCTAAATCACTGTGAGGACTTTCAAGTTATCTCCCCACATTAACTGTATATAACGTGGGGCTAACTCACCCCTCTTCTAGGGGCAGCTCACCAGGTAGACCTTCAAAAAGTCATTGGGGTTTATTCACCAAAGAAGGAGTTGGAAGATAGTTACACATATAAATGTATAAAGGCAACATGGTGCTTTAATCCATATGAATATGGAGGTTACACTAAGCTCTAGACGAGATAGAGGGCAGTTTGATTGACTGTGTGGTGCCCATAGTGCTTCTGTGGCCTTTGAGGATTTAATGGGTCCACCACAGCCCACTAAGAAAGAATGAGCATTAAAGTCCTCTGGGGGTACTTTAGTATGCATTGCTCAAAAATCTACCTGAGGAAGAAGCTGCAGCTGCTTTTCTGCACTGCAGTCCATGAAGCAGCCAATCAGCAGCAAGAAAGCACCCCCACTGAAACCAGGAGAAGGTGCAAATACCCCCACACATTTGCAAAACGGATACCGGGAATGTTTACAGGGACCACTCGGCTATATGCGTTAAAGTGCATACGATGGCTGGAGTGCCCCTGAAGTTGAAAACTTAACACCTTTAGTAAATTTTACTGCAGTTCCCTCGCTTTCAGTAACGTTATAGCTTCAGGCTTACAGTCGAGCAGTTTTTTCAGTATGTAGACTCTGTCGACGGCAGTGAAAACCTACTGTTGTTACATTGTTGTTGCGTTGCCGAGAAATCTGCACGATTGCACAATTCCACACAATACAAACTATATCTCGCCATTAGACCTTGAAGCAGAACCTCGAGAATAATTGTTTATCTGGACGTATCTACGAATATCTCCTGCTCTGTCGGACATCCTTTTTAACACTACGTGTTTTGTCTACTTGATAAAAACCGATACTTGATAAAAACCGGCATGTAGAAGTCACGCACAGCAGAAACATCTGATGATTGCATTATTTTTTAATTTGTTTTAGAAAACAATCTTTGTTTATAAAAGGCAAAAGTATAGTACATTTTACACCCTAAATTGTTACTTAATTGTCAATAAAATTGAGTAAGGAATGTGGGTTTTGCTACATTACTAACAAAACAGGAGAATCATAGACAGATAGACCTGTGTGTAATTCTATTTCTACATTTTACTTGTAGTACCACCTATAGCCACTAGGATGTAGGGTGAAAAGGATTGTAGGCAGAATTTACACCCTGACTGGATCATTTCTCTGTGATGTTTCTATATTATAATACTATTATTACAGCAAATATATGGTGGACAGGGCAGTATAATCTACGCAGAATGCACAGTGTATTAAATGTGTAATAAAACATTATTTTACCGGATCATTTGGCTGTATTTCCCCCCCGGCTAAATGTTACCAACCCACCCAGCGTCATCATAATCGCATCATATTATTGTCTCATTTAATTTGCAAATGCCGGGGCGGTGATAGATCTAGGAGCGAATATTATTTAGAAGACAAGATCCCAGTGCTGCAGCGTACTACGTATCTGGGTGTATTCTCAGATATATTTTTTTTTCTGGGGGCAGTTACGCTCCTTTTTTTACCCTCGTCAATCAGTAACACAAACAAAGGCGCACAGTCCCAGCGCACATCCCCTCAATTCAGCTTTAACAAAGCGGGGGAGAACGCTCTCTTATATCTAGTACTTTTGTACAGGGATGGGGGGGGTCAATATTTTTTTTTTTCAAAAAAGGAAAAAAAAAAAAAGAAAAAAAAAGCTGACCTGGCCAATCTTTTAAAAAAGTGAAAAAAGCGTAATAGTAAACTGGGACTCTCTCTTCCTTTCAGTCTTAAGCAACACAAGGCGATTGCTCGGGACTACATATATAGTAAAACAGAACATGTGTTTTGCGTGATCTCACAGCGTGTACCTAATGTGTGTCTGGAGGGGGGGAGTGTCGAGCCGAGCCAGAATTTTGTGAAGTAGCCTGTCCTTGCTGGAATTTGAGACAGACTTTGTCTAACGGTGAATATGGTGCGGGGTAAATGCAGCACGAGACTTATCATTCCCATTTTCCTCCTCTGTTCAGGTAAGAATCTAACTTCAATTAACGACTACTGGGGTTAATTCCTTTAACAGCTGACTCTTTGTTACACAAGGGGTTAAACATCATTTTTTTTTTTACGTTAGTTTGCGTGTTATAACTGTTGCTCACGGGGAAAGAACAGGCAACCACTTTTCCTCCGGCTATTGTGGACTACAAACACCCCCCCTTTGGTTGGCTGAGGATATTGATAGTTGAAGTCCAAACTAGAACGTGAAAGTTAAAAGTTATAATAAAATAATAATTTATGCAAAAGTGTGACTTTTATGCTGCTGTCAGATTTAATATGTTCTCGTCGTCCTGACAACATGTAAAAATGGGGATTATTTAGCGTGTGATGTTACCCACATCTGGTCGGCTTCCCATAACTTAAATTTATCGCGGTCACAACGGCCGAAATTGGAATTCTTAGGAAACGTTATTTTTTTCCTTGATAAATCAGTAAGCGGAGTGTGAGCGTTATTCGTGGTCTTGTACATTTGGGAACAGTAATAAGGCAACGCGTTCTTCATCTCTCTCTTGGAGAGTCTTGCAAAGGAATTTTTCACGTCTTTTCCCAGGAGAGAAAGCTTTGGGGTTTTGGGGATCTGATTTCTGCCGCGTCGATGAAGCTGAATGCTGACTTCCAGAGTGGGAAGCGATGCGCTAGAAACACAGAATCTGCCGGCAGATAAGAACCATCCGGTCCATCTAGTCTTAATCAGCCCTTGGTCATGCTGTAGATGCAGCATAGCTTTATGTCTATCCCATGCCTTCTACCACTTCTGATGGGAGGCTGTTCCATTTAGCCACCACCCTCTCAGTAAAAGAAGGCTGTATTATTGATGTCTGGTACAAATCTGGCACGTGGCCCCCTCCCTGAGACAGAACTTAGTTGCTAAAGTCATACTTAGCAGAAGGCACCCAAAGGTTGATGCATATCTGGTGCTATTATATGGGTAGCGTAAAGGCGTTATTGTTCCTGGGATTAGTGAAGTGTTTGTTTAAGCAAGTCCTGTTTTTCAGATAAAGAAGCGCGTTTTCCTTTGAAACCCGGCTCATTTACTCGAATGGCTGCTGCTTTTAAGTTTCCGGCTCCCCGTACATTCTTCGCCAGCAGCTGGATTGATCCCAGCTGTGATCGGTCGGTGCCACTGGCTCACTGGCCTGCTGGCCATGGGGGGAGGACCAAGCTGCCCCGCGGGGTGATTCTAATCTAAACACTCAGCGGGGAGGCTGGAGGGGAATTCGTTATGTATGGGAAAGTAATGTAAATAAGTCACATAACTGTTCAAGGTCCCAGGGACCATGGATGGGAAAGACCTTCACAACATATTGTATCTCTTTGAGCCTCCAAGACATGTGATAACTGGAAAAAAATCTCTTTAGGTTTTCCCTAAATTATAGTAACATAGAATTTGCCGGCAGAACCGTTCGGCCCGTCTAGTCTGCCCATTTTCCCTGGTGTAAGACGCAGACCTTTATCAGTCCTCGATCTTTTCTTAGATTCAGCATAGCTTTTTGTCTATCCTCTTCAGGGTTTAAATTCCCTCCCTGTATTTGCCTCTACCACTTCTGAAGGGAGGCTGTTCCATTTATCTACTGCATGTAATGCATGCGTTTATAGGAGTTAGACAATGACACTTCTATCTCATTGTCTTCATCTTCTGCCGGAGCAAGTCAGATCGAATATACAAGATGAGCAGTTAAAGTCAAGAAGAAGACTTGTACGGCTTCTTTCCCAGTAAACAGAGTCTTGGACTGCCTCCTTATACCAGAAACTCTTCAAATGTCTCTTTTACCCAAATAAACCCTTGTATTACCTCATTTTCCCCAGAAGACCCTGCACTGTTTCTGCGCCTCCTTCTTCCCCCTCGTTACTACATTTTTGGAAACAAACCAGGGGCCTTTTTGGAGTTGGACTGGAATACAAACACAGATTTCATGATCCTTATAAAAAAAAGTTAATGCTTAACATTTATAGACATTTTATAAATGTCCTTTTCATTTAGATGGGACAGAGGGAACCCGGGGATATTCCTGGGGAAATATCGTATTGTTCGTGTTTTGGATAAATTGCCAAATTTTAAAATTATGCTTTTTTAAAAAAATTTTGGTGTTTTGGTGCATCATACCACCGCAAGGAACATAGAGTTTCCCGCACTTAAAACAAAATACTTTATTAATATTCCAAAAACATTTCATAAGCAGGACAGTTTCAACCAGCCACCTTCATCATGCTTTATGAAAGGCCAACACTGGAATGTTTCTTCTGCTGAGGACCCTGCATGATTCATAGTCCAACAGGCAAAGAGGCCTTCAAGAATTTTCACTGATTTAACTATGAATCAAGCAGGGCCAGATATGCCTTGGAAGAGAAGCTCACTGGGGTTGGCCTTCATAATGCAGCATGGAAGGTGGTGGTGCTGCACGAGGTCTAACACAGGGTCGCACCACCACCCTACCTTCCATGCTGCAGTTCTAAGAGCTGGAATATGGCGTCGTAAAGGATGGAAATAATTTACGGATGTTATGTGGACTCCGTACAGTCCTTCATAGTCATACCTGGGAACTCTCTGAGTTTAGCCCAGAGACTCAGAATGAGGTGCTGCTTCTCTGGGTCTCAGGGTCACCATGGAGGAATTCCAAGTAGTGGGAGCGGCGTTGCACCACGGCCCACTCACAGGTATGTCCATTGTGGGGAGATCCGTGGTTTTCCCTTGGAACTTGCTCATTGAACAGTGGTGCTACAGGGAGCCTGAGCACCTAAAATGGCAACTGGCTGCCTGTTATGTGGCAGAGCATCTGCTGCCCCTCTGAGCCTCCAGCCCTAGGCCTAGTTAGGATTCACCAAAATATGCTACTGATAAAGAAGCTAGTGGGTTGAAAGAGCAACGGCCCTGCAAACTCCCTCTAACGAAAAGTGAAGATATTTAAAAACTTCTCTGTAGGGAAAAATAGTGCGATAAAAGCTAGAAAATAAAAGGGGTTATATGCTAAACACAATTTAAATGGACACTCCAGCCATCCTATGTACTTTAATGCACATATGGTCCCTTTAAATTATCACCCCCCCCCTTTTAATTGCATGAAGGGATTCTGCAAACAAAAACCTGGTTTTACCTTATTTTGTTCCTTATAAACTCTGCAGTCATGGAGGCCGCCATTGTTGTCAGTCATGTGATATTTTGAGTTTTCCTGCTCAATCACCACACTGCGCTGATGCTTTATGGCAATGCTAATGAGGTCTGTAGACTTTCATGAGGCAGAGCGTCCCGCTGGATGACTAACGCTGAGCCATTGTATTGTTTACTACAAGGCGGGATGATAAGGAGTCAGGGTTTCTTTTATCTAGTAGATTGGGCTAAAATAGCACAGCTAGAACAGACACAAACAGTAATAAAACATTATATTATACCTAAGCTGGAATTGGAATTGTATTTTTGAAAAAGTATTTTTTTTAAATGGTGACAGTTCCCATTTAAAGGGGAAACCTCAGCCATCACATGCACTTTAATGCATATGATAGCTGAGAGGTCCCTTTAAATGATTATTGTGTTCCCCCCACTAAAATGCACATGGGGACTCTGTAGACACTAACAAGACCCCATGCGCTTGCATGGAAAGCACTCCTCTTGATTTTGGGTCACTTGTAGTCTTTGTGCATCTGGACTGAACGTGGCTCTCAATGTCTGAAGAGTTTAGATGTGTATTCATCTTTCAAGAATATTTTGTAAAGTTCCCTTAAAATTAAATCGTTTAACCAACTGAAGGCCATTTTAGGAGATCCATATAACCTGTTGGTGCGCGATGTCAGCGATATAATGCGGTAAACACGCATGTTCTTTGTCTCGTGGCATGGATGCAGTTTTGAGGTTTGTTTTAGTGTCTCACATTTTTCTGAAATTAGAGGAAGTTAATTTGCTGAAAAGTTTTGTTTTAGCCCGGAGCTTTCTCCGAAGGAAGTAATGTTGCATCTGGTGCTACTCAAAGGAGCCAGAATTCTGCTATCTCTTACAGTTTTTATATAGTTTGCTTCCTGTTTTCCAACAAATAAAATCTAGGTCAAAAGGGTATTCTTCACCGCAGCTTCTATCAATGGTCTACTGTTGGTCGCCAAATATGCAAAAAATCTGGTGTAACAAATAACATCAGAAGCACAAAAGTTCCACTGGTCATACGGACTCATTAGGAGTATTCTAGCATACCTAGGAACTCTTCTGGTGGAATGACTTTGTGTGGGGGTGGGGCTAACTCCACGAGGGTGTGGCTAGCGTCAAATAGCCTTGAATTAGCGGATAATGGGAAGGGAAGTAGGCATGGGCAAACACGATCCCCTGCCTAGAGAAAGAGGAAAGTGACCCAGAGACCCGGGTTAGTACCGCTTTACCCAGAGACTCCATGTCCAACCTCGAGACCCACCAAGTAAGTATAAAGACGGTCTCTAATTAGATAATATCACCATAGGCAACTGCATTTTGTACTTTATGATAAATCTGAGCATGGGGTATAATAAAATGAGCAATTCAAATCAGCCATTATATTCTATATAGAAAAGTCTACATATTGATGCTATTAAAATACCACAAAAGATAATCAGCCTGATATAGAGGAGGGGAAATGAGAAAGGAACAAGCAAATGATGGAGCTTTTTTGTTAGCATGACATTAATTACTTTATTATTTGGGGTATACTGTCTGTGTGATAATCATCAGAAGAAATGTACACCCAGATATTAAGACTTTTCATGTATTATAAGTGTGCCCAATGGTTCAGAATGCTTTAGCTTTACTATAGTACTGCCAGTTTACTATTCACAGGCATCAAACCCATTGTGATTTCTCTCTGCAGGCCCGTTGGCATTTGGACTTGTGGTGGAAGGAACAGAAGGCCAAACCATTACTTTGCCATGTAGCTACAAAGTCAGAAGCCCCAGTGATATCACTACGATGTGCTGGGGACGTGGCAGCTGCCCCAACTCAAAATGCAACCAACGTCTTATCGAGACAGATGGACGTAAAGTGACAGTTAGTTCATCAAACCTCTACCAGCTAAGGGGGGACATTGCCAATGGTCAAGTTTCTCTAACAATTGTCAATGCAAGACTGGAGGACCAAGGAACGTACTGTTGTCGTATAGAGCATGCTGGTTGGTTCAATGACGACAAACTCAACATCCAGCTGAAAGTGTACAAAGGTGACAATAGTGTATACATAATAACCACATAATCCTGGCAACTTCCTAGGACACATTAGAAAAATTGGGGTTGACCTTAAAAACCTACCTTCACTTGACTTAACTTGAATCATTTCTCCTACTCAGCATGTTTAGTTATTGCAAAAAGAATCATTATTGACCTCGGGTGATACAGCCAGTAATGCCCATTCAGTTCTTTGCTGTCTAGGCATTTGTGGCTAGTGTTGTCAATATTTTTTGTCCTAGGTTTTAACTTTCCAGTAGCCACAGTAAACACTTTAAGGATGCACACACTCCATCACCTGATGAAGGTGGAAGGCTGGTACCAGTGATAGACAAGGAGGTCTGTATATAGATGAGATGAGATGTTGTGTCCAAAGATTTTAATTTTCAGTTTGATTCAAATTGTCTTCTAGCCCCTCCAACTACTCGCCCAACAATCAAACCAACGACTCGACCAACAACCAAACCAGCAACTCGACCAAAAGCAGAACCAACAACTCGACCAACAACCAAACCAGCGACTCGACCAAAAGCAGGACCAACAACTCGACCAACAACCAAACCAGCAACTCAACCAAAAGCAGGACCAACAACTCGACCAACAACCAAACCAGCAACTCAACCAAAAGCAGGACCAACAACTCGACCAACAACCAAACCAGCAACTCAACCAAAAGCAGGACCAACAACTCGGCCAACAACCATGCAAAGCATACCAAGCACAACCCGAGCTACTCCTTTCTCTTCAATACCAATTACAGATATTGGCTACACAGAGCAACACCTGGGTAATCTGACAACAGGTAGAATATATCATTTTACATAACAACATAAATTGCTCTTATTGTGTTAATAGAGAAAAAAACGCATTGAAGTACACAAAACCTTTTCTTGTATTTTTTTCTGTAGGTGTGAATAGTATAGAATTATAAACATACTTCTAACATGGAAATCTGACATTATTGTCAGAAATAGTTTTTTATTTTAAATATAAAGTTTTAATGAAAAGTATTAAGAGTATAAAAATGATTTATAATGGGAAATAAGGTAGTGGGACACCCAATAAATAGCATGTATACATAATTCTTGTGCATTCTGAATTTCAACACTAGGATATAGTTTTTCAGAATATATTTGGAATAAAACAATGCTTTCTCAACACATATGGGGGCATTCGGTTTGAATGATAAGTGCCATATAATAAAGGTCGTAATTCACTCAGTTTTATGTGTAGTGGTTGGCAAATGCTGGTGGGCTGCTGGCCATTGGTGGCCCATACGCTGGAATGGCAGATGGGGTGCTGGACCTTGCTGCCGGCCGCTGTAAATGCCCAGCCGCGCGCTACGTAAGCAATAAATAACAGGGCGTCCAGTCGCTTGCCGCACCTACATCATAAGGTGGCAGATGGACTTACCATTCCATGGCCAGCTGGATATCTACAGCAGGGCCTTGTTGGGCAAGGAGATTAAAGCCTATAGGGCTACCAAATACCTTACATTTCACCAAATGATACAAGAATGTCTACTCAAAGCACAAAGGAATCCTAAAAAAATGTACAATTCTAGATCACAAGCTCCTTAGTTTTTGCTTCTGTAAGTCCAAATGTGGACTAGTGCGATGCACTGATTGTTACATACTGTAATCTATTTAATGATATTCAAAGAGTTATAATATAGACTAAATCAGGATTTTAATATATCTGTGGTTTTGACCTTTGAGCAGAAATTTGGAAGCCAAACGATGGGAGAGAACCAGCTAGCTCCGACATTCCTTTTGAGATGACTTCTGCTCAATCTTCAGTCCTTACTGCATCGTATTCAGGTAACTGACAACTAAGTCTAGGCTCTGTCTTGTTGGTGTTTTTTTATTTTGTTTTATTCTTTTGCAGTAATTTAACAAAATGTATGTTGGACCTGAAGGCTTTATCTGTATTTCAGTGCGCTGGAATATCGTGTTAAATGTACATTGCTTTATCATCTCCTTATTGAGATTTGAGGTACCTGTTGTGTACTTTTTTCTAAATAGTCCACCTGTCTCTTAGTGTGGTCACACGTGCTGGAAGGTGATTGATAGAATGATCTCCTTATTATTATTCTCGTTTGAACTAGCTGAATACAATTTATAAGAGGTAAAACTGTTTTTTGTTAATACACATCACAACTCACTCCTATCACACCCAGCCACTACACATCACAACTCAGGCCCATCATAACCAGCTATTACACCTCCCATCACTCCCAGAGAGCTTCTTTCTTCCTCCTCCTTCTTTTTACCTTGAGCAGAGCTAGAAACTCCAGAAGATGCAAAACGGGGAGGGCCAGACGAAAGGAAGGGGCGTGTCAAGACAGAGACACTCAGGGGAGTGGCTGGGAGGATGAGAGAGATGGTAGATGGCAAGATAGTCCCTCTCCTGTCTCTCTATTGGCGCTGACTGCTGCAGGGGAAGCGCTACCCTTATGAGTAAGTCTGTTGCCGGTTCCCCGTCACAAAAACCTGCTCACACAGGCCGTACATTGAAGTCCGGTGGGCCGCACGTTGGACGCCCCTGACCTAGGCAACATTCTCAGTCACCATGGAGACCTGGCCCTGTTATAAAGGTTGTAATCTCTTTCTTAAATCTCAAATGGCTTAGAATCTTAACAGGGTTCACAATGGCTTAAAATCTTTACAGGGTTCTGTCACTATCAAAAATAAGCTCACAGGTGCATCTCAGACGGAGTTCTCAGCTTTTACCAGCCGAGATGTTCAGCTACTACATGGCTTCACAGAGCAAGAAGAAGCCACGCAAGAGGCCCTCTTCAGTCCTGCCCTTGAAGCGGGCCCTGCCCTTGAAGCGGTTTGCGGCTCAGTCCATCAAGAAGCAGCCAGAAGAGGGTGAACCAACTAGCAGCGGCCAGAACAACAATCCCAACAATTTACTATCGGAATGGGTTCTGGAGCAGGCCACGGCCACCAAGCTGCTTGCATGGCTTGGCAGGTTTATCTACCACAGGTGTCCTATGATAACATCTCTTAGTCCCAAGGACCGTGTGCGTTGGATTGTAAGTGTGGACAGAGCCCTCTACCTCCAAGAATGGCAGACAGAACGATTCCTAACACCAGCTAATGTCATCTTTTTGTACATGGTGTGTAGAGAGGCCATCTCCTCCTATCTGGTCAGCAAGGAGCAGTTACAGGCAGCGCTGATGGCCTGTCTGTATATATCCTACTCCTAAGCGGGTGCCGAGACCTCATACCCCGCCAGGCTCTTCCTCATGGACACCAGGAAGGAAGATTTTTGGAGCAGATGCCTGGCTATTGCTGAAGCACTGAGTGCACTGAGTATTTTGCTCAGACCTTTGAACATCTGAAGGCTGAAGGCAACTGGGAGAGGACCTGAGACTGACTGGGACTGATGGAGAAAATTACGACTCCTATCTGGATGATGTCTAATATTGGACACAGCTTACCTTTTAGCTTTAGCTAAAAATTAAAAATAGTAAAAGGAGTCATTTGTATTAATAGCTGAAAGGAGAAATGGAATCTTTCATTAAAAACAGTGTTTTCATTAAGCCTACCTAGATAAAGATGCAGAGAGACATACGCTCACAGGACCTCAATAGTCTCTTATTCAGATGGCACCCCAGAGGGAAATTAGATTTTGGTTTTGTCCTAACATTGTTGACCACTACATCACAGTGTTCATGACCCACAGATCAGGGCAGCACTTTATCTAGGCTGGTCAGCAATATGTAAAATGATGCGTCTTGGAAAACATGGCTGATGCGGTCAACCTATTGGGTCCTACCCTCCAGAGTGCGAGGGTATGACATCATATCGCTCCTGGTAGCGCAGGACATGGGCTTCTACCCACCAGTACCCCACCCGTGATATAGCAGACCGTGTAGGTTATCCCAGAAGACCTTTGCGGGTTTCCAGGTAGCTGACCTAATTTTCTGTGTTCTGCTATTTTTTACTATCATATGCTGCCATCTAGTGGCCAAAGTTAGTTTGAATTTTAGCTTTGGCAGATGTCATGCATGATGGGATTTACAGCATTTATAGGCGCTGGCTTGTGATGTTACCGGATATAGTTACATAAATCATTTTATAAATGCGTGTAAAAGAAATGCTTTTTTTTTTTTGCTGTTTGGCTCCTGACAGAATACCATTTACAGTTAGGAAGTGTAACTTAAACTTCATTCTACAAAAAATATTATTATATGTAAATACGCAGCGTGAAATAAAGCTCCACCTCCAGCCATGTCCTCTACAACTAACTTGAAAGAGCTTACACTTTCCTGCTGTTTATATTCACATTATTGGGGCTTTTAGGGCCGTAGCACCCTGTAATACCCTAATACCCAGCAAACATTCTGAGCTCATAGAAAAGAGGGACAACACGGGAGGAAAAAGGGGGCACAATTAAATCAATACTGGTTTTCACTGCCAGGTCCCAGTGGTGGCAGGTAAACCCAACACCCTTCCACTAATCCCATCACTCACAGCGTAAGAGAATATACATGATATCGGTGACTTGGCACGTAACGCACACTAATGGGGGTTATTTTTAAAGTACATTTCCGGCGCAGGGTTTTAAAAGTGTTCTTGGGATCCTAGCTGCAATACGCTGGATGCATTGGTTGCTATGGTGATAAGACCACTTTTAAAACTTTGCACCAGAAATTACCGTTAAAAAAAAACCCTCCGCACTGTTCTGCTTCCCGGCGATGACAGAGTCCATGTGGGAGAAATCTGACCTAAATCTTTATAAAGCAGATTTCATTCATTACTCAGTATTTCATTCATTAAGTACGTATTAACCCATTAATATTTATTTTTATTTATTGATTAATATAGCACTGTCATATGCTGCAGCGCTGTACACTATAGATTATACACCTGTCTTTATCAAGGGAATACATACTGTATGGATGGTCACAACCCACTACAGATTACTGAACCTATACACACTCGGTCAGATCTCCGGAGCCTACTCTTGCGCAACGTGGCCAACGGGGCCTTCCTGCTGGTGTCAGTGGGCGTTCCTGCTGATGTCAGTGGGCATTCCTGCTGACATTGTGGGAAACACCCCCATTTAAAGGGGAAATGGCCAGGGTCTGGGACGTGTCAAGACCCCGCTCGCACGACCTGGAGGATTCGGGTATGCTAATAAGACTTGTTCTATAGTTGTACAACTCTCCGCTTGAGGCTGTCCTTCAAATGATTTCATTAGTGATGTCATGGCAGGGTTTTACAGTATAGCAAAGTAACACGAGAAAGAGTGCGACAACTTGAGCAATACTTGAGCAACCTAAGCATATTTTCTACAAACTGATCAGAAAATAAAAATAGCCCGTACTAAATTACTAGCAGTCCAAAATATTCATAACATGTAAAGGTAGTTCTGCAGACTTTTAATTAGCGAAGAGTACATTCTTTATGAATAAGTCTCTACATTTTGTCTGTTGTCCTCACTGTATTAACCTCTTGTGCTTGGAGGCTGATCGCTTTATATAACTTCCCTCCCAGTAAAGTAAATCTTCCTTACATTACATCTTAGCCTTTGACGTTCTAGACTTAGACTATGAAGGCCAGTCTATGACAACTATCCCAGTGACATGGTGAGAAGATTCTGCAGAAGACAACGCAGACCTTTTCAGTATAAGCAGCCTGTTTAGGAGGGCTCTAATTTCCCTAACCAGCCATTGAGGGAAACCAGTCACCCAACAGTTCAATCTGCCACTAATAGAGTGGCCAAGATGCTGCCCCTTCCCCTGCGCTAGTTGCCCTAAGCCTAGTGAGCCCAGTCCAGAATATGCTATCCTACTGTTCCACTGTTTAGAACTGCTCCTGCCTTTTTTCTTTTACTCATCTACTCTTTTTTTCTTTTTTATCCTTGTTTTCCATTGATTATATCTTAATATCTTTCATGGCTATTAATTCCACCGCAACTCTTCCTATACCCCCATCTTATTCCATAACTATGTTAGATACCCTCTCTCCTTCCTCAATGCCTCTCCCTTCATCATTCTTCATTGCATCTAGAACCCCACTGCAATCAAGTCATTTCTCTTTACCTCCCTTCTCTTTTTTCTATCTAGAATGCGATCTCTAACCTAATTGCCTGAGTCTGTGACGAGCTGTCTCTGTCATATTATATATCATGTTATATTAATAAAGTGCGTAACTTAGTGTTTATTCAGTGATATTTCGAAGATAACCATATCCATCACGTTTTGGTTTATTTTGGAGATGGCATCCTTATTTCCTAGCTTTCTGGGAAGCTGTAAGGCTGAAGTAATACAGATTCGTGCCTCAGACAGGGTTTCAGAAGTCTTGCCAACGGCTGATGCTCTAAATGGCCTCACATTAGCTGTAGAGACATGATGACAACCAGTATGACCACCAGAAACCTACTCTTCACACCCTTTGTCTCCTGGCTCCACTAATCCCATGTCCCCGTCTGCCTATGAATAGTTCCTTGCGCCTCTTTTTCTATTCTCGTTGTGTATCTTAGGCTCCTCGCTCTTCAGCCCACCGTTCCATCTTCTCGAGAAGGTCCCGAAAAGCTTATTAAACTTACGTAACTTTCCCTTTTTCTGTCTTGACCCAATAAAACTTTCACTAAAGACTCCAACAAAAACTCACAATGTATCATTTTTGTTTTTTTTTAAAAAAAAATGACGTTTGCACATTAATCTGAAAACTGCTGATACCTTTGAAGTGAACTGTTTCGAACAGGTGTTGGCCATTAGGGACCCACCATCCCTCACTGTGAAGCAGTTTTATATTTGGAATAAATTAAGCCTAGTTTGATTAATTAAGTTTGTCTTTTCTGTTTAGTTTATTCCCCAGCTCTGTCATCAAGAAACGTCACTGCTCAGAAGGCAACGGTAAGATTTCTGTACCACGGTTCATTGAATCAATGGAAAAGCAAAACACATTTAGGCCGATCAGGCCCCTCGGTGACCCGCCACGAGGTGGACCTTTGATCTCCTATCGGTCTATTTACGCTATGATGGTTGTGACAGCTTCATCGTATTAGAAGGTGTTTCGAGCCTCTAACGCACGGGGGGGAGCTGGGACATGATGTCATATCTCAGCACTCCATGCCTTAAAGGTACAGAGCACCTTTTAATGCAGTGAAGATGCAGACCGCGGAGGGGGCATCTGGGGGTTCTGCCCTAGATCTGGCCAGGGCAGTGAAAGGTAAATACATCTCTGATTCTAATACCAGAATCGAGAGTTGGATCTGGAACAACAACCTTTTTTGAGGTGCTGCCTCCCCATATTTTACCCCAGGGCACCCTAAGTGTCCCTTGACACCAAACGTGGCTGTTTTGGGAGATTGTTCCAGTTTTCATTTTTAAACAGGGTTTTTATAGTTAAAGTTGCCGGTGAGGACCATCTTATTTTTAATGGCAGCCCTGACTGAATATAATGGTTTTGTTCCAGATTTCTAGACGGTTAAGACTTTTGGAAATAACAACTTGTTTTGCTTGAGTGCCTAATTTATTACGAACCGATAGGAGGACCGCAATTTAATTTTCAGTTTTACACCTCCCCAGAGTCTGTGTCTGTGATTTATAAATCCCCTTCACGCGGTATTTTTACAAAGTTTTCAGCCGTTTAAAATACGGTTTAAGGGAAAAATCTTTACCTGAAGGACAAAAAAAACGAAGGGGGGAATTTCACACGTTGCTTTAATCGTGTATTTTGAGACCGCATGAAAAAAATGCTTTGCAGATTATAGTATATGTTTGATGAACTCTAGATTTTCAGCTGTAACGGCTCTAGAAAGGCAGTCATTAAAATGGAATGAATGAAAAATGTAATTTATCTCCACGTGCAATAAAACGAATGAGATAGAAATGCAGTGCATGATTAATCGCCATACAGGGAATTAACGAGAAGCGGCGGAGGCTACTGCCTAAGGTTCATGTAGACTGGAGGGACCACGTGAAGAATGGGGTCGGGTATAGAGACTGCAGCCCCGGTTTTGTGAATTAATTCTTTTTTTAATTAATTTGTAGAATCGGTTGGAACAGTACAGGCATGGAGGCCCTACTTTGATACCTTTCCTAGGACCCAATGTCATCTTATTTGTCTTTAACAATAATTCAGAAAGGAGCATTGGGTGTACTCCAGATGGCGTGATAATGGGCTTCTCGGTCTGTGAAATAGCTTTGTGCGTTATTTCCCATGTAATTCTTCCAAAGAATCCTGGAAATAATGGATAACCGTACCTGTGTATGCCTCTAGTACCATAAGACCACTGTATTAATATATATGATAATATACTATAGTTCAAAAGTTTGGGGTCACGCCGCTGTTTTCATGGAAAACAAGGACATTTCTAGCTTTAACATAATTGCAAAAGGGTTTTCTAACCTTTAAACTTAAGCTTGGATAAGCCAGCACAATGTGCCATTGGAACACGGGAGTGATGGGAGTGATAAAGGGCCTTTCTACGCCTATCAAGATATTCTATTTAAAATCATCCATTGCCACCTACAATAGTCATTTACAACATTAACGCCGTCTGCGCTGGATTTCTGAAATTTGGAAATAAGGAAATTTCTAAGTGACCCCAAACTTTTGAACAGTAGTGTGTGTGTGTCTGTGTGTGTGTGTATGTGTGTATATATATATATATACACACACAACACCTTTGTGTGATACCTCCCCTTTAATTTCTAGGGTTCTGCTACCACACCGTACGTGTTGATCACGATAATCAGTGCGTCAATAATTGTGTTATTGATTCTGTCTCTGCTGGTGCTGAAACTGAGAGGTGAGTGAACGCTCACGTGAGTTTTTGAATTATTTGAGAATGTATTCTTGATATTATTTTCATTTACATTCCTGGTATATCACAGGATATTTTATTGTAAGAGCATTACAGTTACGCTGCAAGATTTTACTCCCTATAGCCACGCTAAGTAAAATGGGACGATTTTTCAAGGTACTAATATTATCCAATTTTATCTAATTACCAGGGAAAGAGAGAGGACGCTACCTTCTGCACATGGACCCCAGGTAAAAATAATCTTACAGAGTAATTTTGGTTGAGAAAAGTCCATCGAGTGCAACCTCTTACTTTGCTATTGCATGGCCATTAATATTACTCTGCTTTCATTACTTAGAGCACAGGGGCTTTATCTTGTTGGGGAACCGCGTTAGGACGTATTGCGCAAGCTTTTTAAATCTCGTTCTGAGCAGGCAGAATGACCTTTTCAGAAGATTTCAGACAAAAGACGAGGCCAGAACGCCATGTAGCCCCACAGTTCTGCGGCTCTGAAGCATCCACTTGCTGGTCCCCTGTGTCATAAAATACGTATCAGCTGGTCCCCTGTGTCATAAAATACGTACCCCCTTTTCAGTGGCGACTCTAGAAACAGTATATAGGGGGGGCACACAAGATACCACAGTCAAACTGGGGGGGCATTAATAATTTCCACCATTAAATCATACCACTGAAAAAACATATATATATGTAATGCAAGTAATGTGCTATGGAATGATACTTTTGTTATCGGACAATACAATACTTGAACATTCAACATGGGAAGCCTGAAGCCACATCTTAGTACGACTAATCCTTGAAATCCTTTAAACAACACACTACCTTAACTTTTGCACTAAATGATTTCAGGGCCTAATATTAGATCCTGCTGCTGATATATATATATATTAGCCCGTGCTGCCCATATATATTAATATTAGCCCCTGCTGCCGATATATATATATATATATATATATATATATATATATATATATATATATATATAAATATTAGACCCTGCTGCCGTTAGCAGGTATAGATCAACACATTAACACACAAACCCAGCTTTGCATGTATAGATCAATTGCAATTCACTTGTGATCTCAGCACTGAAGGTATATATCAAATAAACAGAATCAGACATACAAATCCTGTATTTGCAGGTATACAATAATAATATATGAAATGTAGCATCGCAGGTATAGATCAAATAAATACATGGAAAGAGCATTGCAGGTATTAATCAACTGAACAAGACATACAAACCCTGTATTTGCAGGTATACATAAATAATGTATGGAAATATATAGATATGGATCTACAGAATAACACAGAAACCCAGCTTTGCAGGTAAAGATCAATTGGAATTCACATAAAAACACGGCATTAAAGGTATATTTAAAACCCTCTAAATTACAGGCATAGATCACAGGTTGCACACCCCAAAGCCAGCCCTGGTGTCCACATTGCCCACATAGAACCTGGCCAGCACCCAGATAACACACATACGATTTGCCATCTTTGTCCCATACACACCCTGCCTGTGCCATCTCGGTCCCCAAGGCTCAAACATCCTGCTAGTGCCATATTTGCCCTTCCACAATTATACATCTATGATACACGCAAACACATTAACTCATGCTCTCCCTCATTCAGAAAATTTATCCACACATTAACTCATGCTCTCCCTCATTCAGACAATTCATCCACACAACTCATGCTCTCCCTCATTCAGACAATTCATCCATTTTAAGAAACTACGCCCCTTGGAGCTTCAAATGAGGGGCTACATATATTTCTAGGACAAAAGTTGAGTGCACAAATAATGATGGAATATGTCGCTTTGGCTTGAAAATATGTTTTTTCTATCCATAGAGACATTTGTGTCTAGCGCACTCCAGGTACTAGAAACACATACAGCCCCTCATTAGATGCGCCAAGGGGTGTAGTTCTTGCAAATGTGTACTTTTTGTGCCATAATTTAACTTCCTACATGAGCAGTAATGCCACGTCAAGGCTTCAACCCTAATTACTGATCATTCACATGCCTTTCATATCTCCATTCACTCGCAGAAGCACACACCATACTTTCCATACATTCACTCGCAGAAGCACACACACCATTCTTTCCCCTTACAATCCCAAATAAATTATGGTAAAGGGAGAAAAAAAAATCACTTTTACAGGAAAAAAAAGGTTTGCAGTAAAAATGCAAGGCGCTCCAGGGATGATATGGTTACTCACGTACCGCACAGGCTAAATGGCTGATTTTAATAATATTTGCAGTTCATCAGGATTTCAAAAATTGCCTCCCTCTACCGTTGGCTAAATTTAACCCCATGATCAAAGGGATCATGGGATTAAAAATTAGTATCGGCCATTTTTAAAAAGGGAATGTGACTTTTTATAGCTATATGATCACTGTGGTAACATTGGCTATCACAGTGATCATTTAGCTAGAATACTTAAACTTTTTTTTTTAAAGTTTAACTACTTTATGTTTAAATCATTTGTTTTACGTTTTTTTAACATAATTTGTTATATATATATATATATAATTTGTTATATATGTTGGAAAGGTGAGGCGATTACCTTTCCAACGGTATATGTTGGGGGTCTGTAGCTGCTTAGATGCCTGAGATACAGGCATTTAAGCAGCATGCCCCCATACCGCTTTAACTGACAATTGTCAGTTATTAATAAAGTTGCGCGGTGACGTCATCGCGTCATTGCGCGTGCCGTCACCGGCCGGATCGGTGGGCCCCGGTGATGCCCTTTAGTGTGAGGGGCAGATCGCCGGGGTAGGTGGTGATGGGGGTCCACAGACCTCCATCAAGGTAAGATAGTGCTAGCGACGGCATGGTGCCGTCGTTAGCACCTTACTGGGACTGCTAGCGACGGCACCATGCAGTCGTTAGCAGTTAAGGGGACTGTCCTGGGTGGCTCCAAATTCGGCGGGGGGGCAACAGGGGGGGCAAGGAATATCCTAGGGGGGGCAATTGCCCCCCTTGCCCCCCTGTAGCGACGCCACTGCCCCTTTTCCACTTTAGACTATCAAGACTAGACAACCTTTCCTGCCAAATTATGCAGCCAAAGGTCACTCCTGGGCATGACTTGAGTCCCTTCCAATGCATAAGTTGAGAAGGAGGATAGATCTATGAGCCATCATATCTATAAGGTCCCAAGGTATGGACTAGGTGCACCAATATATACCAGTATGATATATTAACCAAGTCAGCTTCATTTGACCCAGATACTTCTCGCTCTTTAGCATCACTTCCACAAACCTAATGAACCAAAAAAAAAAATGTTGGCAGCCATATAAACTGATAATTAATTTAACAAAATGGTTAACATGGATGTTTCTTTTCAAACACGCTGTATTTTTCTTCTCCAGTTTAGAGCTGGTCGCCCATGGTGAAGACCAGACCAACGAGAAGAAATTTAGCTTTGCTGGCGCCGAGAACACAGACGCAAACAAAATAATGGTGGATGAAGATGACCGTAATGCGTTAGCCTCCAAGAAAGCAGAGTGGGAAGGCATAACAGGACCCAGTGAATCCGAGGCAGAAATAAAAGATTCAAATGGGGACCTGAAACCCAGTAAATAATATGTTAAAACATAAAAAAAACAACTAGAACGTGATAAAGACGTCTAGAATGAGGAACTGGATCTGGTACTTTTGCAACTTCCTCATGAAACACACATTGTGAAGCTGTATATATGGTTTGATTATGCTTCGGATGATTGAATTATTAGTCAGTGACTACTTTTATTTCGACCAAACACTGCCTTGATACATTATACGTGCAACTGACCGTTCTAGGTTATCATATGATCTCTGGATGCGACATTCTGCTCACAGACGTCGCCGTGATGATTGCTTTATGATATGTTTGTTTAAATATGTACTGATCCATCTGAAGAGGGGAATGGGATCTGCAAGTAATTGCGATACAATAAAGGAGATGGTCTGGGTCAGGGAAAGCTGTCTGGGGCCCCATGGTCTATTACAGGTTTTAGACACAAATAAAGGTCTTGGGTCAGAGAAAATGGGTCTACAACAAAGGATACACCCTTATACAAAGAGAAGTTGACAAAATCGCATCTAGGGTGAGATATGACAGAGTGGGGTCTAGGAGAAGACAGTCTGCCCACGGAATAGGGCAACTCTTTGCTGATAGACCCCTGTATATACATCACACATACATTTTTCCTGACCCAGATTTCCCGTATTCATAAAGACCCTGTATAGATTACTCATGCAAATAGCACTAATGGAATCTATACCCAAACTAGCTGCTATATCCTAGCGATAAGACCAGCAGCAGAAGGCATTTACACCTTGGACAACTTGGCCAAACATGTTCTTCGCATTTTGCTATGAAATAACATTTGGTTCCTGTGAAATAGATACATATAGACCATGGCGGAAAGAGCTATTTCTGTCTAGATCCGTCACCGCTGAAGCTTTTGTCACCCCCGGAAATGTTGACACTTTATTTTGCGGTACAGAAACAAGGCATCAATAGCTGATTTTTTTTCTTTGAATTATTCACACAAAGAATATGTCAGTTATATCTCAACGGTGTCAACCCAAGAGATGACATTTTTTTTTTCTTATCCAACTCAATAGAGAAAACCTACCACTAATTGGTAAATGTATTTATGTTGAAATTGCTATAAAATAAAATGACAAATTAATTTTCGAGAAATTACTAACGAAACAATGTGGGATCTGATTTGCAATCGGGAGATATTAGTGTAAGAAAATAAAACTAAAATTACCAATGGTTTTGGTGTTGCTTGGCTATTTCAGGTAATGCGTTTGTACTGATGAATTCCCCAAAATCGGTTCAATATCACACAAAAAAAAAAGTAGAAAAAGAGAACAATAAAAAGTAACTTTAAATGAGTTTACAAAAAAAAGAATATTTCATTCCGCCTCTGGTGACACGTTTGCCCCGTTCAGATGACTCTCGGCGATAAAAGGATATCACAAAGAGATAAATGTCATAATTATAGGCTTTCTTTGAAATCATTTCCATCGGTTATACATGTCGAAAAATTGTAGAAGATTGAGAATATAGCAGTAAACAAAATGGGGAATTGCTTTCAGATGTTCAGTGGCAATAATATTTCTCAGCTGTAGGATTCCACTTCTTGTGGTCTATTCACTGTTATGTGGCCAGTTGTGGTGTGCTGGCAGGTTATCCATTGTCCATTAGCCCATCGTGGTGGTGGGGCCACTAAGTACGTGCCTAGTGTCCATAATGGATAATACAGCACTGAGATGGAGTTGAATTGCTTAGACCAACTCGACTGAGTTGGCCAAACGTTTATGACTTGAGTGGCTATGAAAAGCATGGCAAGTCACCTATTCTCCAAAATTCAAAAAGTCAAGATAGCATTTGAGATCTCAAATGATTTAAAAAGGGTTTTAACTAGACTCCTCAAAAGGGGGGGGCCTAGAAGGCCTAACTCAACATCTAATTGACATCTTAGCATCAAAGGCTTGACCACAATTAACTTGATGGATGACTCGCAACTTCCAACTTTTTTGTGGATGGATGAGTAGACTCAATCAAGTGGCTTTGAGTTTGTTCAGCTTTGTTATCCCTGCAATTCAAGCATCATCTAAAGAGCCTTTTGTCGACCTGAACTGATATCTTGGTACCCACAATTTGCTCAGGTAGACCATCCAATGTTATCCAACGTGTGCCTTCTTTAAATCATGATACTAACAATCTCCTACAGTGACTGAGAAGTTAGCAACTCATAAAGATGATTGTTTTATAATGGCTTTATTATTAGCATTTTTGGCAAATGGGGTTAATTATGCGAGAGAGCATTTTGTCAAATAAATTAGTACGTTACAGCATTTTCAACCAAGCTCAGTATAACAGCCAACTGGACACATTCCCGCAAAATGCATTCGACGTAGATACTCAGTCTGGCATTAACCTGTAATTTAATTTCCTCTGTTTAGTAAACTAGGTGAACTTTCCAATTTTCCAAACTTTTAGTAAATATACAATAATATATTTAAACCTCAGGAGGATAACATAAACAAAATAAAACATTTTAATGGCACATTATAGCCTCCTCGGGATCATCCTAGAGATCATCAGGTAAATCAGTAAATTCTGTTTTGGGATTCTAATCTAAGGCCCCCCATTATGGCTTCTTCTCAGATGAACCAGAGAGAGGACAAAATGAGTTTAAAGCTCATTTAAACCAAATGAGTTTAACGACTTTACATTTCTACTCATTTGGAAACGGCAGCACACCAATGGTGTTTCGACAAACAGCTCAGGAAGGCTTAGCACTAAAGAAAAAAGAAAGCCATTAACGGGAGATTAGGGACAATTCCATAGCCCAGCTCAGTACCAAGAAGCCTTGGGAGGCTTCATCGCACTGTAGGGGGCTATGTTGTTAAATGTTCTTGTACACCCAGGCTATTGATACTAAACATTTAGGGGCGACTACATCTTCAGTCCCTTTTAGCCATACCACTCAACATTTCCGATGTGGGGTGTAGCAAAGGGAACCAATTGGTTGTCCTCGTCCGAGGTCGTCTTCCAACATAAACACCTCGTGGTGCTCACGAATGGTCACTTCAGTGGAAGCCTCTTTTGCATCAGCACAGACATCCATTGATTTTAAGGCTGGTCAGGAGAGATCAAAGGATCTTCCAAACTGCCCTATGACCCCCACTGCCCGTAAAAGCAGGATAGTGATTCTGCTACCAGGGACAGGGACGGAAATTGGGACTGGCCTGGGAAAATCAGACTTTTTGGCAGGTATGTTTAAGTAAAGGCTACGACCTCAATAGATGATATAGGATCGGATAATTGTAGTCTGTTTAACTGGTACTTCTAAAATAGCTGCACGTTCTTATTTTCAAAATGACATTGCAGTTTAGCATGAAAATTCAGAAGATATTTGGGAAATATTCCAATTGAGGTTTAAAGTCTCCGAAGGTGCGTTATTGTTTAAATCTTGGCCCTTTCTACAAACAGGGAGGATTAAAATAAATTCTGTTCCGATCAGCACCCACGGGAATCCGTTATACGGCACGGCTATCACTTAAGGTGCTGATCCGATTCTGTGTAACGATAGGGGAGCTTTCGCCTGCTAGCGCAGCGGAATGGAGCGTCAGCTTCAAAGAACGCAGCTCCTGGGGCTTTAAAGGTGCCGCTCCTGACACTTAGTTTTATGGATGCAGCCTTTTAACAACAGTTTTTATGCCTCCCTCAGTGATTATTTCCTGCTTTATTGCAGTCTTGTATTTTTCAAGATTTTAAGAACTGTGTAGAACGGCAGCATCTTACACTCAAAGGAAATCGTTAATGCTCTTTTTTTTTTCTATTTATTTTTACTTTACCATTTAAATTAATTGCATTGTCAACCAAGTACACAAAAAACATGAATACACAGAATTTTTGGTATATATATATATATATATATATATATATATATATGTGTGTGTGTCTATATATATGGTGTATGCTATAGAAAATGATTTATTTGCATAATTAAAAAGCCTGTTCACAGATATATAATTTATAGATACTATTTATATATCTGTGTAATGATAGTGAATGATTCATTTTAGTGGGTAGGGTAACATTTTTGTTGTGTATGTTTTTAATCATTTTTTTCAATCTGCAAATTCTGCTATTTTGTTAGCGGATAAATATTTTTTTTTGTACACATCTATAGTATCTATAGCAGCAGATCATCTGACTACAACCAGAAGAGCCACCGGAGCTTGCAGGAAGGTTCCTTCGCAAAAGTCTGAGTATCTTAACGATTTAATATCTTAACGATTTTGTATCTTTAAGCCAATTTAATATTTAGCAGAACAAGAAAAGTGGGAAAAAAGACAAAAATGTGTCCCTGTAATCTAATGTGCTATCCTGGTGGGAACTGGTAAAAAAAAAAATTCCATTGGTTGCTATGGCAACTTCACCATATTTATCACTAAGGAGCAGAATATCTCTGTATACTGCATCTCTAGAGTGGTAAGGCCACCTATAGATGATCGTTTTGCTTTTAATAACGTTCACTCTCAATTTATACAGAAATCATTACTTTTCTTTGCTGGACTATTCAATGGCAAAAATCTACTGATTTGCCAAGAGTCATTATGGATGAGATATAAAGTACCAATTCCCCGTGTTAAAGTTAAGCGACTCCCTTCAATTTACGTACCTAGTCCAGCAGACACTCCATGGTTGTTGTTTTTTTTCCTGTGGATTGCTAAACGAAGATTGCTCAGGAGCCAATCGATATTTCTAAATTAATGAACTTTTCAAGCGCGAGCCGACATACACAATCCATGTCACGCCAATTGATGTGGACAACAGCTTGTTAATATCCGGTGAATGGATGAGCATAATAAGAGGCAGGTGTTAAGTCGTGCAAATTGTGGGACTTTTTCCGCTGGCACGAGGTTTCCACTCAGACAACGTGGATAGGGCTGATGGTAGATTTTCTCTACGCAAGACGAAGTGACAATCACCTAAATTGATCATCTATAAGTCCAGTAGCTGGAATGAAAAAGTCTGGGAGAGCTACAGGATATCTTGAACCTGTATTTACAGGGGAAGTCCCATGGAAAATAATATTTTTCTCCTTGAGTATAAGCTCCAGTGCTGTGTACGGTAATGTAGGTCGTCATTGACAAAAAAAACAGGTTTTATACCCTTTGAATAAACTCCTTTTTTTCTGCAGACCTAGAGGCCGCCATTGTTGTCAGTCGTGAGACTTTTTGGGTGACTTTCCCTGCTCAATCACCACACTGAGCTGACGCTTTATGGCAATGCTAATGAAGTCCATTCCTCCATAAAACTTGCATTAGTCAGAGGGTTCAATTGGTGGATTAGGACTGAGCCATTCTATTGTTTCGCACAAGTGTGATGGGAAGCCCTGTCTGGGTATTCCCACCAAGCTGCCCTTCCTTCTGCTGGGACACCAGCGGTTAACCCCTTCAGTGCCAGGCAGAACCAGCCTTGTAGAGAGGACGGGGTATGCCGCTGCACTGGAGCTGCGTTGCTGCTGTGGCTAGCCGTAGCTTAGTGTATTCAGAGCAATTTATTACAGCAGCAATTTATTACAGCAGCCCACCCCAAGCATCACACAGATCCAATGCTGAGGTGAAAACAGGACTGAGTTTCTCGGCCCACTTCAGGCCAGTAAGGGGTCGCTATTGTAGTCTGCGGGGAGGATGGTAAACGCGGGCGGTATTCTGTTTTCATCTACTGTGTGGCAAGATGGCAGCCCTCTGATGCATGAAGGAAGATGAAAGCAACTTACAGTTTAGTAGTTTCTTACAGAACCATCACCACACAGGGGGAAATGGATCCTTTATGAAGTCCTTTATTGTCAGGCACAAAATAAACAGATCTGGATATCCTGAAATGGTTCTGTTAGGTCAAAGAATATTCTTTGGACAGCTACTAGAAGCTCAGTCAACCGCAGCAAAGCAACTCTAAGATGGAGACTGAGCACTCCTGAGCAGGAGTGGGAGGGGCCATGAAACAATATTCAAAGCAAATAGCTTTATGTATAAAACAATAGAAATAGTGCACATTACTTAAGTAAGAATGGTAAAAATGACAGGCGGTTCCCTGATTTCTGGCTGAAACCTGCTGGATATCAGATCCTGGTGCAAATACTGGCCATAGAGGTCTCTGTCCTTTAAGTCCTGACCCAATGGAGAGTAAAACCACACATAAAACCCCCTCCCAAAACACAGGCACCCCAAATCTGTGTCCGAACCCTGCAGTCTTTAGAGTCTCTGGTAATTGGGGAACCGCGGCACTCTGTACCCGGGTTTAGAAGTAGTCCCAATGGAACCCCTGGACCCACCTACCAAAAAACAGAACCCCTTCCAAGACCGGGGTCCATAGTCTGTCGGGTGGACACTGGCCCCCAGGCCCCTCCAGGAACCCAGGGCAGTAAGAATTCATTGTATTTGTCTAGTAGATTGGGCTAATAGAACAGAGCTAGAATATTTAGAAATGGTTAATGCTCAGCTGCTTGATAAAAACAGTGCAACATTTCAGAGAACATATTTTTAATATAATACTAGTAAAAAAAATTAAGTGGTGGGCTTTAAATTCCAAAATTAAGGTATAGAGTAACAGAGTCCAACAGCTATTCATTGTTAGCTACCAATGAGTACTTATCAGTAATTTAAAACATTAATTCCCCTTTGATAATAGAGTAATATTGATTACTCCAAGAATGAAGATTAAAATCAGTTTTTCTTCTTCTCCTGTTAAATAATTTCACGGCGCCTTTAGTGAGAAGACATTTTAAGAGCCTATGTACTTTCTGGAAATGCTGTTGAAATTCATTATAAAGATGCATGGTCTGTCACCGAAGGCTGAGCTGTGTATCTATAATATTGAGAAAGCTTATTTTAAACTGCTTTCAGTCCCAGATAGACTATTATGTGCCCCGGGCAAATGCCCACTGCTCTGGGCACTTTTAGATGGAAGTGCAAGTGAGGATGGCAGCAAGGTTCATAAGATAGACTGAAAATTATTTAATGGAACGTATTTTGTTTACCTGTGCGATATGTGAATGTAAATGTTCTGTGACACGCATGTACTTTATAGCCAATTCAGAGATTGTTTCACATGGAAACATCTGACTTTTATGAGAGCTCATGTCCTAAAGTGGTCCTACTGGAGCCCAGGAGTAACAATTTACATGGTACATGGTTATGACCAGACCCCCTAAATGCCAGGGCTCCCAGCTGCTTAGACAAGCACTCAAGTGACGACTATGTTGACAGAAATCGCTCCTCAAGTGTTTTCCACCAATACGTGTGTTCTCTAGGGTTCCAGCATACTGGGTTCTGAACACAAGATAAAAACATTTGAGAAGAAGGCTGAGATTCCTACTGTTGCCCTTTTAGACCACAAACAGAAGTCAACTCCTGACATTTTAAGCCTTATACATATAGGTCATATAGGTAGACATACCTACCAACAGTTGTGACAGTCCCTGCTGTCTGATCTGGGACAGCAACAAAGAGGCTGAGTGGGGCATTCTGCGGGCAGAAGACGCCATGATGTTATGTTAACACCCACCGAATTTAGGAGGGCATAGTATGACTTTACAAGGCCGTGAATATATTATGGGTAGAGAGCTGCCTGAAACCACCCATCTGAAGGAACTTTTTAAGTATATATAGCTTTATAATATTAGCTATATAAATAAAAGATAACAATAATAATCATAATCAAGTAAGAGATCAAATGAGTTCTTAGTTACCAGTTACCCCTATTAGGGGAAAAGGAAAACCATAAGATTTGACTACATTAATTACCATTTTAGTGTTTCATGAGGGTAAAACTAAAGCATTATAGCATGACATGTTTTGTATCCCGAAACTATATTTTTCTCCAAGAACAGATGTTGTGAAGAATGGGAGAAGAATGAAAAATCGATGTGCCTGTGCACTGTGACGGTTTATTGTAAACCTTTTTTTTTGTGGGTATAGAACGTTATGATAACAACATAAAATATTTATAGGTATTCTTCATCAGTTTCCAAAAACAGCAAAAGTTTCCTGTCCCCCTGTGACCTCCAGTTCTCCGACCAATAATTAATTGACTCGGTCTAATGATCTGTAACTTGAATTTATGACGCAAGATTCTGAAATATTCTGGGCTGGTTTATTCCATGTTAACAGGCAGTGGTTCTAGTAATGTAGATTATTAGTAAATTTAAGATATTACTTATGTTTTTAACCATTTACAGATTCCCCCTCCCCAGGATGTCTTATGCCCCTATGCCTCTGGGTATAGGATAGATGAAGAGATGAGGAGATAGGAGATGAGGAAAATGTGTGAATGGTTTCCTGCCTCCCAAGTGGTTTATTTATTTGCCTGCTGAGCACCCTTTGAAGAATAATTCTATTATTACCCCTTTAAACATGGGCTAGGGGAAGATGGCAGGTAAATGCTGTCTCTTGACTAACAGGACCCGGATTTCTAGTGTGGTTATGTTCTTTTTTTCACATATGTGTGGTTATTTGATTTTTTCACATATGCAATCTTTAAAAAAAACCAAAAACAGCATATTTTATGGGTTACAGATGAGGGCATGTGAGTAGTCATTCAACTTGCATGCCCTTGCCTGAAACTCACAAAATATAAAATCACACACGCTCACATGAACTAGCAAGCATTAGTGTATGGCCGCAAGAACCTTCAGTTAAGTCTACTCAGCTCAGTTAACTTTAAACTTAACTGACTACTAGCAGAGCTAGATGAACACTCAATGAGGCTTTAGGCTTATATTTTTGAGGATGCACTTGGGATTTTGGACTTTTCTTTTGATTTTGTTATATTGTATATTCATAAAGCTCCTCAGGCTCATGGTAGGTGCCTATGTTGCACTGTGCATGGTCTGGCTCTACTTTTTAGTAAATAGACTGAAAGCAGGTACCTCACTCATTCCCAGTCCACTAGGCGCCATAATAACATGAAACTGAACCATATTTAACAAAGCAGAACTATTATTTCTGGGGAAATGGCATTGAACAAAACTAGAAATTTTGCTCCCACTGGGAAAAGTATTAAATTCAGAGTAGGTAGAACAGTGTCTCAAATCAACAGCTCGATGATGTTGCCTGGAGGAACTCACACCACCGCCTGGGATATCTGCTTTCAACTGAAATGATACATTTTTAAAACCTGAAAACTTTTCACACAGTTAAAACTAAAGTGATTTATGTTCTCAAGTGCTGTTGATATATCATTTCATCATGCATTGTTTGGATGTCCACTAGGAAAAAAACATCTACTTTTTTTATATGTTCATTCATTTGAAACATGGCATGAGGGTGCCTGCGGAGGTAGCAGCAGATAAAGCATTTAACACTCGACAAACAGCTGGTGAAGATGTTCTTCTGATAGTGTAACCAGAGGGGTGGTAAGAAATTCAGAATCCAAGGTATATTTCTTCACCTGGCAGAAAACAGCCCAAGTTTATATTGTACCCCGAAGGAGGTAATTTCACATAACACAGAAAATCTGCACAGAATTTTTATAAAGATGGGATTCTGAACATCACAACAGAAACTCAGTTCTTCTTGATCTAGTGGCAGAGTAGCGGTTAAATCAGAGGTCTGAAATTCTAATTGGGATCAAGACTGGCAACATAGGGAATTGAGAGGAGGAAAATGCAAGATTTTGCTGGAAAATGTGGCTGCAAGGATACGTCCTACCTTCAAGGTGGGATTCCCAATGTTAGCTTAAATGTGAGAGCTATCCTGAAAGAATCAAGTCAGATACCTGGGGGTTCAGCTTCCCTACGTCCTCCTTTGACCTCTCTGGTTTCTTTTACAGACTCGCAATACTGATACAGCATTGATTTTTTGCATCTTGAAATGTTAAAACATGGCACGTTAGATGGTGGTGAACCAAGAACTTGTGTGTTCTACCTCTCCTCTGTACTCTGGGCTGTCACATTTGGTCATCCCTAGTAACTTTTCGGCTCATGGAGAGACATGTCCAGGTTCCACTATTTCACTATTTATGAACTAGGCGAATTGGGGGATTTTCTAGGTTATGGCTATGCAGCACGCATATAATATCCGGTTATAGAAGACTTTTGGTATGAACACTTGAAAAAAATGTTTTTCTTCATATTGACCAACCATGTGTCATTGTCAGGGTTTCATGGATCATGGATGAAAACTGGTAGGACCATGAATACATATGGGTGAAGTTTGACCAATTGCATTTCAAGTACTAGTAGGCAGACCTATAATTAAGCTCCGCCCTTTGCGCCCAACCCACATCAACCCATTCTAGGCAAGGACCAACATCTACCTACCAGAACGTGACAAAACCCAGTCCCACCTAGATCCAACTTTTAATAGGTTTTACCCATTTCACTGTAAGCACACCTTCTTAGTATTATTTTATGGTTTTTTTTCCCATCACAATACAATAAAATAAATACCAATCTCATGTGTTTTTTAAAGATGCTCAATTGCATGATTATACCAGGATAATGCTTATCGCCATATAATTGTAGCTTCAATTCCAGTTTCCTTTAAGTATATTTGGCAGGTGTCTAAATGTTCTTTTGACTCTTCTCCATTGTAGCTGGCAGGTGTTTTCGGCTAATCTATGTGAAGGGAATAACGTAATGTATTTTAAGGACAAGATGTTCCCATATGAAGGAGCATTATATAACAATGGTGAGGTTTATTTGTGGAACTCATTTGAGCGGCATCATCACATTTAACCTCGTGTTTCTCAGTTTCTTTCTTCAAGAGACCCTCCAAGGAGCAGCTGTTACAGAACTTCTGCCTCCACTTTGGTGGTCCTTTTGTTGATCCAGATACATCCGTCCAAAAGACCGATCCAGTTCGGAATTCCAACCTGTCCATTTAGGAACGAGTTTGCCGGATTACCAATTAGAAGACAGGGCATGACTGTATCATGTGCATGTTTTTAACCCCTTAAGGGCGGTCCCTAAACCCATTGAAAACAATGCATTTTGAGCCCGTACATGTACGGGCTTTGTCATTAAGGGGTTAATGGTACATTAAGTAAAAAAAAATGAAATTCAGTGAAATATGAAGAATATTCCGTAACATTAGGGAATTAGAACGAAAATGGAACAGAACAACACAGCTCGAATCAAATTCATATCAATCATTATTTTATTAAGAGATTTTACAAGATTGCAATTGAAATCATTTAAATACAAATCACATTTTTGTTTTTAATTCTTGTACAGAAAGTGTAATAAAGTTAAAAGATCTCCTTATTATACTGAGCATTATTGCAAATGCTTACAAAAATTTTTGCATAGAGTGAGTTTGGACTCACATATAACCCCGATACAAAAACAACCCCAAAAAGCTGTATATATTTTCCCATAAACACACGCACGCACACATTTTCACCAGCACGCACGCTCATGTAGCCTTGTGGGACGTATCGACAAATTTGAATCCCATTTTCAAATGGGGTTGAACTAGTATAAACCATTTTTCCCTTCTTTTTTATGTTTTGGGTAAAAGTAAACTCACACTCAGTGTTCTCAGCTCAACAATAAAATACAAATCTAAGTAATAAAATAATTAATTTGCTAAAAAAAAAAAAATGTCACTCTCATGCTTACATATCCCGATAATCACATTATATACTTTACGTTATGCTGGAGTTTCATGGTTTAAGGAAATATTATTTCCGACGGGTAGAAGCTGGAATTTCCTTTGTTAAATTTCACTGGGGAAACAATATGTCATATATGTATATTATCCAATATGTCTTCCAGGTAAGCACAGAACCTTTTCAGCCAAACTTTAGGCCACATCAAGCAATCTTATCTCAACTATCTCATGGCGAATTTACCTCTATTACCCACAGCACCTAACTGCTAAATCCGTAACATACATGAGTTATAAATTGTAACAGTAGCCATATGATGATGACGTATGCTTATAAATAGCACACTTTGTATGTATAAGAACCATTGTAGCCGGTCGGTGTGTATGTCAATACACACCTAGCACAAGTATGTGCAGTGATGTATTTACGTATTTATGACACCATAACACCCCACTCTTAAAGGAAGCACGGAAGGAAATTATGGACTGGGCACAGCCCCCCATAATGCTTATAGGCCATTTGGGGTTTTAAGCGGCCCATTGAGTAGGGGCATTGCAGGGAGCCTCTCTGTTATATGGCAGAAGGGCTGTCACCCCACTGGACCTAGGCCTTGGCTAGAATCGACAAATTTGAATCCCATTTTCAAATTGGGTTGAACTAATATAAACCATTTTTCCCTTCTTCTTTATGTTTTGGGGTAAAGTAAACGCACACTCAGTGTTCTCAGTTCAACAATAAAATACAAATCTTGTATGCGACGGGTTAAAACATAAAAGCCAAAATCAGGAACCCATCTAGGAAGCCATCAAAAATAAAATGTCATGCAAAATGTCATGGTGTTGCAGAGTGTTACAAAGTTATGATTTGTTCGTAGGACAAATTGTAGGTTTGCTCGTGTCCAATTTGGTGGCCATATCTTTTGGTCTGAATCTGTGCGCTTTTAGAATACAGATAACCACTAAGTCTGTTACATTAGATGACATTTTCTCCCTAACCAGCGTCCCCCCCCTTTTTTTTTTTTTTTTACACGATTGGTGTAATTCTTCCACTACGACATGTGAGTTATACTAATTGATTAACCTAGTTATTTCATAACGGGGGCCATATCAACACTGAAACTGTAAAAAATGAATGGCAGCCACAATGAAAGCATTAAATAATATATATTAAATAATATACTTCTTGTGACGTGATTTCCGTACGACGGTATGAAGCACACTAAAACATGCCAGGGCATTGATATCATTTCACATGAAGTATGTCACGGCATTCAGAATTAGGTATTTGTTTAGGACACGGTGTATATTGATAATAATGATTTGGCAATAGACGGTACATTACCCCGTGTAAAGTGCACGCATGAATCATACCGCATCACTTTGTGCTGATAACGCTCAAGCAGTGTAATATATAAGTATGTTACATCAACAGATATGGCACAGAATGGATTAATGTCAATAATAAAGCGTAATTATGTCCCTGAACGTAAAAGACGGGTAAATTGTACATCGTAACAGCCTGATAAGCTCTGGATATTAAGATTTTGTGTATAAGGCTTGCCTTACAGCCACATTGTAAAGAGTTCTGCACATAAACCTTGTGATACCTCAATACTGAGGGTAGATTTACTTTTAATTATTCCCATGGGTTTCGGGATTGTTCCATGTCTGCTTTATTTCCATCTCGTTTGCTCCGTGATAGACTGACGTATCGGTTTGAAGGATCACAAACTGGGACCACATCCTCATACCAGACAGCTACTATCTTGACAATCTTTGGTTTGACTTTTAACCACACATAATGTAAAATAACGGATATAAAACAATAGACAGACAAGTACAGGCAATTTAAGATCCAGATTCCAGAGCTTTCACGTTCTCTTGTATCATGTTGAGACTTCATTAAAGGAACGCTCTTGCCATCATATGCATCATGAGTTTCCCTCTTGCAAATGCATGAGGTATTTATCAGTACCCCCTGACCCTTTAAGGTTTACTAGTACTAACTATATGGAGAACAAATCCTTCATAAAGTCCTGCTTCCATCAGACACATGCAGAGACTGGTGAACCCAGCTGAGAGCCATCAAAGGTCTATGACGTATGTAATGATGGCACCAAAAAACCACGTGTCCTGTGCATGAGCCATTGGCTGCTCCTCATCTTGGGGCTGATGTAGGCTAGATCCACTGGTGGTTTAGCGGGACCGACCAGAAGATCTGTTCCTAGAACTTCTCTAAGTACCGTCTCCAATAAACAGTTGCACTGTGGTTGATGGACATGATTTCCTACAGCCCTTCACTTAAACTAGCGTGGTCCTTCAATTGCTGTGCTGCTTCGCACCGCCGGACCCACACATGCCTATAGTTATTCCTTTCAAATATTGCCGTATAATGCAACCGAGAACATGGTTAAACACGGCACTATATATGATTGCTAGTTTGCAAACACACAACATGTCTCCTCCTCGGTCCTCAACAAACAACAAGTAAAGCATCAGAAAGAATGAAAACAGATGATCCAGCCTTATGAGATAGTAAGTGCTAGCTATTTGCTTACAGCAGGTTATCCTGGATTAGGATCCATAAGAAGTATTCTCCTTCTCATTCTTATTCTGTCTCGCAGCCACCAAGGTTAGCGTGTGTTAGCGTGTTATTCCAAACGTGTAATAGAAGGAATGACACCTAAAATGTATACTATGCGAATAGCAGACATGCTTCTACTTTTCCTTACTTGATAAATTACAGGCCAACCCAAAATGTATGGCTGGGGTTACCTGTTCACCAGTGGCTTTTTGGGGTCATCCGCTCAATACTGAACTGCCACAGTGACGCCTCTCACTTCTAACAGTGCTGGGCTTTTTTCAGTGATAGATTTTATTGTAATGCATCCCAATGTTTATCTCATTGGGAACATCACTTGACATAGCTTAACCCTAGTTAAAGTTTAATTTTTTAATTGCGATCACCCCTGGTGCTACCAGATCAATGTATAGACGAGTTAAATCTCCAACTACGGCTGTCCTGAAAGGAAGTCCTGCTGTGATACCTATTGATTCCCTTGGCATCTTCTTTGATGTCTACAATGTAACGGCCGGGAAAAGACTGTTCTAAATATTCCGTTAAACAATGGATGGTTTGCTTCCCTGATCGTACCGCACCGAGCACAACAGGAACCAGGGCAGTGACATGTAGCAGCATATGACGCCAATAATCAGTAATGCTATCGGTCTCACGAAATAATATTCCAATTTGTAAAATAGAAACGGAATTACTTCCACTCACACACCCTGACACCCACACCTCATACATTTCATTTCTTCAGCCAACAAAAAATAAACAGCAAACAGTTAGATGGGATACTTCCCCGCTGTGCTTTTCCTTGCAGAGTGCATTGTCTTAAGGCATAGGCACGTGTCTCCCTGTTCGATCAGAGATGTTTCAGTCCAGTTTCGAAAGACATGTATTGCTCTGGGTGACCTAGAAGAGGTAAATTAAGGGGATGCCGTGCAGATATGCAAAAAAAAAAAAGTCAATGTTTATGTGCTACAAAAAGAGTTAATATTTGTGTGCTACAAAAGCACCAGACAGATGAAGGGTTAAAAAAGGACAATTCAGTACACCAGACGATAACCGAAGCCTTCTTTGTTGCTAAAAAAGAGCATTCAGCAGAATACAAAGAGATTCAAATAAACTATGCTATAAACTAAGCAATTTAAAGGAAAAAAATCCTGCCCAAAGGAAAAATGCGTTGGTCACAAAACCGGCATTTTCCAACAGAAAATAGAGGTCTGATTTTAATAAATAATGCTTAAATGTTCAATCAAACTACGTTACGTCTGTAAAATGGAAAACGAGAGAGATAAGTAACTTTTAACTCAGAGCAAAGACTTAAATACCATAATTATTAAATAAAGGCTTTGTACCAATTGAATTAATAATTAAAAGATGAATAGATAATTGTGGGCAGAGATATTTTACTTCTGCATAAGATTTATATTTAGTATTTAAACATCAGAATATTTTTTTATATTTTAAAATGAAAATAATAATAATAATATATTATAGCTGATTAGACTTTAATATAATGACTTCTAAGCACTTATCTTTCTGGTAGCCCCATGGTCTAAACGTCAACGTCTTTAACTGCGTTAAGGGTTAACTGAAAAGGGTTGCGACACTGTGAGCATCGACTCGACTCAAACAAGTTATATCTCCATGCCCTGTATGTTTTTAGGAAAAAAGGTGGGCTGATGACATCTTTTGCAATTCTCCAGTAAACTCCTCAATTTCTTCAACGCCGATTCTCCAAGATGACACTTATTTTATTATTTTACTTAGACTGGAATAGACCTGAGTCCGCTGTCTTTTATCTGTAGAACCCACCCTTTGACCGTCATCAGTCAGGGTAACTATGTCCGACTATGGCTATGTGCAGTGGCTTATTCTGCCCCGGGTGGCAGAAGTGTCTAGGGGGCAGTTGCCCCACTGCTGTAAAATGGGGGACATAAATACACAGCTAGCTACGTGTCATATCCTTGGGATATTCGATCTCAATCTTTACAATGTTCTTAGACAGGGAAAGTACTAATATTGGAATTAATTACTAATATTTTAATCAGGCTGCGTACGTTTCTCTTGAACAAAAAGCGTTCCGTGGCTAAGGCTTCGGTGGTAGACTTACCAAACCCTTGTGTAGGACGGGTGAACACAGCTATACATTTCTTTGGGCACCATCAGTAAGGATGAGAAATTTCCCAAGTAATTGAACCCAGGCTGAACCCAGCTATTATTCTAGTTGATGAGAAAATAAATTTAGAATTAAGCTTATTAGGGAAGACACATGACAATCACCCTGAGCTTCTGGCACTGAAACATCTCCTCATCAGGAGATTAATAGATTTACAGATATATATATACGGTATATATATCTATATATATATATAAATTTGTATATATTCACACACACACACGTATTTTGTTTTCTGAGGCTTCCTGTGTCTGTTTATAGTCTTGCTCTTTGTCCAGTGATCTGTTTGGTCAGTCTATCACAGACATACACTGGTATTTATCTGGCAGGTGGATCCAACGCCCGCTTGTGAAAGGAACAATCTTCCGTTGGGACATACGCATATCTCGTAGACTTTCTGGCGGGAGCTCGTGGAGGAGTAGGACCCTCGCGGCAGCTGTGGGAGCTTCACCGTGGCAGCTTGCAGAAGGATCTGGAGAGAGAGCGTGAGAAAAGGATCTATAGTTACTATGAGACAAAAGTTTATTGCATATGGTACAAGGTTCTGAAAAAATAATCTGAGCAGAAAAGTAGAATTTTAATTTATAGTCACTATACCAGGCAAGCTCATACAGCGATGTATGGGACTGCCCTATGGTGGGTTCCTGTTTGGAAGCATGTCAAAATTTAGCTCACTGGTGCTTTACAGAGGAAAAGTCTAATACAAGACACACGGGAAGACCAGAACTGAAACGCAAGGCAAAGTTCCTCTGCACAACAGAACCAGCAATCCCAAATATACGTTTCAGCCCACATGGCCAGTGGGTATCCCCCAAAGCACAATGGAGAGTCCAGCTGTGGACCTCACTTGCACCTAGAGGGATATCAACCGATGAGCGATGAGGCTCCGAAGCCAAAGTATACATCTGGGGTTGGTGGTTCCATTGTGCTGAGAGAGTTTCACTTGAATTTCGGTTCTGTACTGTCCTTGTGGGCCGAATTAGATTGAGATTTTTCATTTGTAATAGAACAAGTGAGCTCAAATTTGGGACCCTTCTGCATGGGAATGATATTAAGAAACTGTCTGTTCTTGGCTGAGCCGGTCTCGTACCTCTCTTTAGCTATCATCTCAGTGGTAAACCCAGGAACATTGTCAACAGTATTTAGAAGAGCTCAGTCACATTGCCTTCAAAGGTCCACTCAAATCCCACATCAGACCCCCCCCCGACGTATTTATTAAAATGGTTATGTACATATCGGTAATGGATTATGTTTGCTTAACAATGGTAAGGTACACTTGCCTCTCCATCTGTAGACTCGAGACGTAAATCCGACCTGCATGATGCTTCCAAACGTCCTGCCTCTGCATTAATTTCAATCCCCTTGGGTGCTTCCATCACCAAGGAGCGAGTCGGAGACTCCAACCTAAATAAATATATATATGCATATCACATTGTGGCAAGCAGGACAGCGAAGACAACCCCATATCTCCATCAAACATAACGGGCAGGTGGGCTAGCTAATCCTCTCTTCCTAAAGTACTGAAGATTGGCCCATTAATCACATACTTGGAATAATGTGTGGGCAGGAGCTGGGTATTTAACCCGAAATGTGTATGATGTTTCTAATGATAAGTAACAATATTCAGCATGGCACCTGCGGCAATACCGGCAATTACATATATATATAAATATATCATTTTCCTTTATTAATATGGTTTAATAATATTCAGTGCTGGGAGGGTCTTATTACCGTGGCAACTGCCAGAATACAAAAAAACCCCAAAACATATCATTCCGACACAAGCCCCATTTTAGTGCTCAGCTCTACAAGGACGAGACGATTTGTGTCTCAGTTTGCAAAGGATGAGGTCAGACGCAATCACTATAATCGTTACTTTTATTTATGAGGTTGTGGGTTCTTATTTTCTCTTATTAGGAAACACGGCATCCTGACGAGTCCTCATCTGGTCAAATTAATGAGCTTTCTCCCCAACACTCTGATCCCTTCCCTTTCAAGGTTTCTTGTTATCTTGCCTCCGTTATACAAACTCGGTCCGTCTGAGCACCCCTTTCTCGCACGCGGACAAAGCACGGGGACTAATTAACACCATTAGTTACAAAAAGATCACATATTTCCTACCCCAAAGTTTCTCTTTGAGTGGCTTGAAAGGCCTTTTATCTTGATCAAGACTTCTACGCCATTTAACCCCTTAATGACAAAGCCCGTACATGTATGGGCTCAAAATGCATTGTTTTCAATGGGTTTAGGGACCGCCCATTGTCCTTAAGGGGTTAATACAATGATATGTAAATTCTTTTTAGACTATAGGAAATTAAAGGGCTGGAAATTTCTGTTGATCCAAGTAAGAGAATCCAGTTGCTGACAACATATATTGCGATCACCCATATAGTCAAAATCTAGAATACCAGTAAAGGAACCCCTCTGACTTTGAGAACCGAGTTAAAAAAAGGTCTTTATGTCATATTAAATGTTTTGACATACAAGGTATTTCTATTTTAATGTTCCTTAAAGGAAAAGTGGAAATAACACAGTTACAACGAGGTATTATATGACATTGCAATACAAAACATCACATATTACTCCTGTGAAGGAAGCACAGAAGAGAGAGGTGAAAAAAAGAGAGGATAAAAGGAAAAAAAGGAGAAAAGTGGAATAATTATTAAGGGGGGAGGAAAATGTTATAACCGACAGTTCACCTATTTGTAACGGCATGATTAATGAATGCTACAAAAAGTACAAAGAACACAGTGCAAATATTTGGTGGAGACGTTAAAGATATTTTAATAAGAATTGCTTGGAACGCACTTTCCCCCACAATGTCCTATTAAATGGCCTATTAGTCTGCATGCTTTAAATATTTTAAAATGTTAAATTCGCGAGACGGCAGTTAGATGTTTGCCTTTTGGTGCGTTTTCATCATTAGCTCCGCAGGCGTCATCTTTTCAATTTTAACTGGTCAAAGGATGACAGCAAAAGATATGGTCAGGGGCCGGGGTTCACCAAGTGTGACTTTGTAATGAAGTATTGGAATAAGGAGAGAGATTTTTACTTATACAATTAAATAAATACAATATTTAAAAAAAAAAAAAAAAATAATTAAAAAAATTAAAAATAAAATATAAAAATAAATAAAATATAAAAGTATTAAATATAATATTTTATGTATATATACACGGTATATATATATATTTTTTTATTATTATTTTTTTATTTTTTTTATCTATTTATTTTTTCTGTTCTATGGGAACCAAAGAAGAAACACATGGCTAGTAAGGGGATCATGTTTAAAAAAAACTTTTAAAAACCACTGAACATTAAAAAATAAATAAACGCCAATAATATATCATCCATTTTTTTTAAAAATGATGTCAAGGTAGACATGGCTGATTGGATTTTATACTTTTATTTTTAATATTTGCCCATTGAAACAGCCCAAGTTCATATCCGGGGGAAGGGATTTTTTCATTAAATCTCACAAGACTGATGAAGCAGAATAGAAATACATACTTAATATATCAGTTAATTAATAAATCCCTGAATAAATCAACCCTTATGAGATGTACGTTATCTGACATACTGACCAAGGCAATTAATATTTTGATATCCAATCAGGAGGAAAAAAAAACCCCTGAAAGTTCTCTTATTGTCACATGCAATTACTATGATTAAAGCCGCGCACGAATAACTCGCAAAAAGGGAAGACACATATTTCTTGATTGTGTATGCAATTATTCGAAGTGTCATAAGACAGTTACGAGCTACATGCGTGATTTATATGCATTTCATGTTATGACAGAAGAACAATGCGCTGGTTTTGTAACGGTGGCGCATGCTGAGGTTAAGTAAAACAATCTGTAAAAAAAAATATCCTTTATGTGAAGGGAATAAAAAGACAGCGGAAATCATTTAAAGTGAGGCTGCTGACACACAGAAAAAAAATAAATGCGAAAAATACATTTATCACTTTTTGGGATATTTGTGAATTAACCGCACGGGCGTTGATTCGGGTCTTACTGTAGAAAATAATGTTCGTGCCACACAGGTGAAATAATAGGGTCTAATGAGAACAGTTCAAAAAGCTGGCCATGACAGATCATCACAGATGATGCCACCAAGTCCACTGGGACAGATCTGTTCTCCTGCTCCCTACTGGTTCCATCAGACTTTCTGCCTCGTACGCAACTTTCCAAAGCTCTCTAAGAATCCACCTTTTTCTAGAAGCGTAGAAGCTTTCCTCCGAACACTCTCAGCCATCATCCTAATCAAGCCATCTAAACGACCAACAACCTCAACAGATCATCCGGACAACTCAACGCATCTCCACCCAAGCCATCTTCTCCTACTCTCCTACTGTTTCACTTCCCATTATTTTGGCAGGGCCCTCCTAACCTGTTGTTTCTGTAAATCATCTTGTTATGTTATATACTGCTTGTTATGTCCTGTCTACCCATTGTACAGCGCTACGGAATCTGATGGCACTATATAAAACAATAAGTAATAATAATAATAACCCTTATTTTGTACTAATGCATGGGATTTGGTAATTTTCGGTGTCCAATGCATTTATATTAGTGATTATTTTTCTAACTGTTCCAAAGACTATACGTTGCTCTGCGTGTCTCAGCCTTGGGACCCTTCGTTCTTAGAAAACCCAGATTATGTTTTATGTGTTCCTAACAACAAAAGGTTAAGGGTTTCTAAACTCCCATAAACACATGCAGTAATTAGTCTGTACAAGTAAATCACTTCAATCCTGTCCTGAATGATTTAATCTTGGCTACATTTATAGAGCTTGCCAACGCATTTCTCTTCATGTCTCGTCTCCATTCACATCGCCTACAATAAAGACGTGTCTCTTCGGCTATTTCAAATATTTAGGGACACATACAGCACACGAACGAGACACAAGAAGCCCTCTCCTGCTTTCTGGATCTGTTAGAATGAGTTAGGAACATCGGAAGGAGGAGAAGCCGAGTAAATGTGTTTAATCGCGTTCTATGAAAGAGGCGATGAAGGCTCCGATGTATCAGAAGACTTTCTGGAAGAGTGCTGAGCCATTTAAAGATAATGTTAATACAACATATGTACGGGGTCAGGGGCGTAACTAGAAACCTCAGGGCCCCGGTGCGAGAATCTGTTAAGGGCCCACCCCCCATCTATCCCTTCCTCACTATCTCCCCTCTCCCTCCCTACCCCCCCTTCTCACGATCTACCCTCTCCCTCCCTACCCCCCCTTCTCACGATCTACCCTCTCCCTCCCTACCCCCCCTTCTCACGATCTACCCTCTCCCTCCCTACCCCCCCTTCTCACGATCTACCCTCTCCCTCCCTACCCCCCCTTCTCACGATCTACCCTCTCCCTCCCTACCCCCTTCTCACGATCTACCCTCTCCCTCCCTACCCCCCCTTCTCACGTTCTACCCTCTCCCTCCCTACCCCCCTTCTCACGATCTACCCTCTCCCTCCCTACCCCCCCTTCTCACGATCTACCCACTCCCTCCCTACCTCCCCCCTTCTCACGATCTACCCACTCCCTCCCTACCCCCCCTTCTCACGATCTACCCACTCTCTCCCTACCCCCCCTTTGTAGGTCACTTACCGTCAACTCCTGTGTTGGGAGCGTGAGGAGTTTGTCTCGGGTGCTTACGACGTCATATGCCCGCGCTCAGCGTGAAGCGCCGGCACCCGAGACAAACGCCTCACGCTCCTAACACTGCACTCTGGGCAGCGCTGCGGCAGGCGGTGGCGACGACGGCGGCAGCAGCAGCGGCGACGGCAGCAGCGCCGACGGCAGCGGCGGGGAGCAGAGGCATCCTGGATTTCTGTCAGTCAGGGGGGCCCAAGAGTTGCCGAGCGGTCGTTTTCAGCAACCGCTCGGCACCCCTTGGGCCCCCCTGACTGGCAGAACTCCAGGGCCCGGTCGCAGTCGAGACCCCTGCGACCCCGGTAGTTCCGCCACGGTAGGGGGTTATATGCTGTTGTGATGAATGCAAAGTTTATTTCACGTGGCAGGTCCGCTTTAACCCCTTAATGACAAAGAGCATTGTTTTCAATGGGTTTAGGGACCGCCCATTGTCTTTAAGGGGGCTAAGATGGCTTTATCGCACGGTACGGCACGGTATTAAAGTAAACGTAAATGATATGAGCCGCCCTTCCCAATAAGGAGCACAAAGACGTATGAAGCAGCGGCTGTGACGTTTCCCAATGCTTTGTCCACTTTCTAGTCCGGTACGATAAATCTTCTTGTTCTTTACGACACGTAATTAACGGAACATCCCATCTGCACATCAAAAAACAGAGGCTACCTGTGTACACCGTCCGATTACACAGTCACAGCTCTTAATTAGAAAACATAAATCAATCACAAGCCGGGATGCAAGACGGGGGGGGGGCTTTAGAAAAATGGTGGTGTTTAAATACCCGTGTTTGGGATGACACCAACATAAAGGAGGTCATCATGAAAAGCCACTGCTCCATTACTAGAACATGCAGTCTGTTATTTAGAGGCACTGAGATGTCCGACTGTAATGTTATATGTCTGAAAACAACGTATGTACTGCTCGACCATCTTACAGCACTGATCACATCCAATGTCAATGTAAGCAATATCTTGAATGCCTCCTTTATCCTGTAAGAATGCTCAAAGTGATATTCAGTATATATATATATATGTATATATAGATAGATAGATAGATAGATAGATAGATACTTAATGCTAATCAGTAATAATCAATAATCAAATGTTTGCCCTTTTTGTCTTAAAGGCCAACTGTGCCAACTTTAAATTAAAAAAACACCACTAGCCTCGTCAAGAAAGAGTTAATATAAATACACAGAAATAGAATCAGCTCAAGCCCTCATAAGTAGTATAAAGTATCACATCTTTCTGTGTGTTGGGAGCATTTCTGCACTCGCTTCAAGATCCCATGCAGCATGATAAACACCGAAATAGAACGTCAGCTCAAGATCTCCTTACTTCCGGAACTTGAACTGTCATTCTTTTTTGGTGTTTATTAAAGATTTAATATAAAACCTATATAATATTGTATATTAATTGAAACATTTTGTTATTTTATATATATTTATATGCAAATATATTTATATATATTGTTACAAATGTCAGTGATGAATTACTCCAATCAGCCACTAGGAGGAGCTACCGCATTACATGGGTGCAACGAGCCAATCTCCTTCTAGGTAAATGCCAGCAGATCCTGCCGGGTTATTGCTTGGGACTAGAATGATTAGATAACATGGAAAAGTTTCAAGCATCAATGGAAAACTTGCTTCACCGGTGCTAGACCAGATGAGTGAAACCCCACACCTTTAGTTGCTGGCATCTGCTGGCAGGTAGCACCTCAGGTATGTGACCATTGTACAGCGCTGCGGAATATGTTGGTGCTATATAAATCAATAAATAATGTGACAAAGTGCATTAGCAAAGGCACTGAGTGCCAGCATTCTTTCTCCCTAGTGGTAGGGTTTAGAACTGCACCACGGCTGTACTCGATTGCCACAATGGCACGCTAGCCTACTGCATAGGTGGCAACCAACTGCCATCAATCCACAAACTAGCAGAGCCAAGTAGATCCGCAGTGTTTCAGAAGGAAACATTTAACAAGTCTTGTAGTCCTTGTGGGGAGGACTAATATCCTTTGCACCAAAGGAGCGGCCCTGTCAAAACAAACAATTATAGAACACGTTACTTTAAGATGGCGCTTGGAATCTCTAGAGGTCCATTTGTATGAAGCAAGATATTGGAAGAAAAAAACAAAACATTTTTAACCCCTTAATGACAAACATTGTTTTCAATGTGTTTAGGGACCGCCCATTGTCTTTAAGGGGTTAACACAAATGGACTAGTCAGTTTGTTCATAACTTGTTTTCTTTTTATTTATTTTTTTGGCATACTTTTCATTTTTGGGAGTTTTCTGCGGGGCTGCAGTAGGTAACCCCGCGGGTTTCCTTCATTTAATGGACTGCAGCTACCCGAATCCTATTAATAAAGGGAAATAAACCGGTGAAGACGAGAGGCGCTGATTGTGTACATATGACTTACATCTACAGTACCGTATTCCTTATAAGCAAGATAATAACTCACAGCTCCAGTCTGCAGCATCTGTTTGAACTGGATTGCATTACCATAATCTCCGGGATCCTGAGACTCTTCAAATATTAACCTTTCAACAGCCCGTCACAAAGGCTCTAGAGTAGTGACTCACAACAGATCGCAACCAAAGCAATGGTCCTCATGAAAACTATAACTTGTATTCAAGCAGAGGTTTCAGATGTGATATACCAGTAAGGAAAGCACCAGTCCGGATGCCTATATCTTTGAATCAGAGTAGAATCGGAAGAAGTCACCTCCATAATGCGCAACTCTGAGCATCTGCCCATTTTCCTTGAGATCAGAGAAAGCGAGAGGAGGTACTCGGGTTAAATCCAACAGTCTCTACGTACCTTAGATGGTGGAATGGCTCAGCCTTGACGTATGGAGTTTCTAGGGATTTGGGGAACACGGCGCCTTCTGCACCTGAAACGAAACAAGCACAGTTTATTGCATAGGCAGGTATTTCATCTAAGAGGACATCTTCCTGGACACGTACTTACTCAGTGTGCACTCGATATGAATCAGCTGTATGATGGCCCAAAGGGAACTGTCTGTCCCAAACCAAAATTCTAGAAGGCTATGAGTATGTTTGTCATTAGATGCAGAAGTAACACTTGGACATTCATTAGGTAGGTAAACTACATTGACACAATCTCTAAATATCGAGACAGAGGGACTCTAGTACAACAGTTGGGTAGCTGACTGAGCAGGAGACCCATAACCGGTGCATATGTCCTCTTCCACTGCCTTTTCTCAAATTGCTCGAGGCATGGGCTGGAAGAACCTACGATGGAGTTGTGGTCTTGGGGTTGGTAATGTAATGCACCTTTAGGACTTCTAATGAAAATTAGTAAAGGAATCTCCCAAGATGCTTCCTCGCTTCATGAGTGATTTGATAAGGGTGTTGGGGCATTGCATGTCCTGTGCCCTGAAGCACTCTGAAGTGGGACCATTTATAAGAAAAGTCCCATTAGCCTCCATGCCTCTCTGCCCCTCTTAATGCGCTGCCTCTGCAAAGAAAGGTCAAGAATCCAGCCAGCATCCAGAACCCACGCACCGTTCTTTTTAATGCACGAGATTACAAACACTGAATATTTATAACAAAGAGCCGCTGAGAAAGGCCATTTTTCTTTTCAAACAGATTTTAGCAGATGAAACTTGGGTGCTCTGGTGTCACAATACATCTCTTTTGCGAGAGCAATGGTACTACATCATTGAAAGTAGTTAATCACATACTGGGACTGCAGTCTGCGCAATAACTCTAACTCCCAGTATCCTATTAATGGACCCCCAACCTTTAACACAGAGTCCGTCAACACATGCAAACCAGTGAATATGTTCAGCTTAAAAAACACTTGCCTCATTTTGGGATCTGTGTGTCCCCAAAAGGGGGGTTTGTGCACAGTTTAACCCCAGCTATGGGCAGGGGGTGGTGGAAAGGGAGGTAAAGCTGTCATCTGGAATGGGATGTGGGTGAGGTGAAGGAAGTGGTTGGGAGTTCCCGGATGACCAAAATTTTTTGTTTTAATATTTATCTTTTTTTTCGTTTTTATATAAACTGTGTAATTTAAATGCACTAGTTGCAAGAGGATTTCTTTCTTTTGCAAGTTTCAGGTAAGGTCATTCAACTATCATGCCCTCGCCTAAAACTTTAAAGTCCTAGACCCTTACATGTACCTGCAAACAACTTGCATATTATTGAATATGTCTGTTGTTTGCGAGTGTTATCCCCTTAACTCGACTGACCACTTAACTTTTAGTAGATAGGCCAAAATGTCTTTTGGTGGATCCTTTTGGGCTTCTGTTGGCTTAGACTTTTTCATGTGTGCATTTTACTTTAACAATATATACATTCCACATTAAAGGTTAGAATTGATGAAATTAATAAGGGAATTCACATCATCAAATGTGCTATCTTCACAACCATGCAGAATAGATGGAAATCCACTGGAAGTCCCAACAAAACTGGACACTTGACCCACATTTTCTGTTAATAAGATCAAACCTAAAGACTACGCATCTAACAATCTCTAAACACATTTATCTCTCTTCTTCTTGCCACCCAATCCTGATATTTTCTTGTCCTTTTACACCAGGGTAGAGGTTGTTAAGAAATGATTCTTTTTAGCCTATCTATTCTTGGCGCTCCCTTGGCGAATTACCGATCAGACGACGTGATGTTGAAATACATATGGTTACTCCTGTGTGAATAGTAAAATTAAGATCATCGAAGCAGAATCCAAAGCTGCAAATTAAGAATAGTCCAGTGCACAGGGGCGAACTGTAACTTCAGAAAACGACATGCTGGGAGACTATCGTATCTTCACCGAATTCGTATAATTATGCAAGAGGGGGAGACTGGACTTTGACACATTAATGTAAGATCCAAGTAAGAAGAAAGCTGATCCCAGAGAAGACTTTGTAACGTACACGATACTGTATTGGGAATGGAAGAAAAGGTTAAGGACAGCACTGGGTTTGGTTCAATAGGATTAGACGAAAAACAATAAAGAAGAAAATGTAATTCCATTAAAAAGATCGCAAGCCTAGAAACACACATGTATAAATATATATATATAAATATATATATATATATATTTCCATCTAGCTTTCCATATATATATATATATATATATATATATAAATATATATACTGTATATGTATAGGGGATATAGGGGATATAGGGGAAACAGGAGGATGTGTAGAAGAATATCCTTGGTGTCCCAATCTTCATAAATGGTTAGATGGAAATCTTTTATTACACGTCTATAAAACAGCCAGTTGGTGCGTTAATGATATAAACATATAGACAGATGTTTTACGCTCCGTCGGCCAAGCTGTTTTTAGGTGACAGGGCCACTTTAAAGCTAAAGTTACCGTTGTATGTTTACACGCATGCCACATCCCTCCGGTAATAAATACAGTAGTGATTTATTAATTTATTCTATGTTCTGTAAACTCCTATTAAACTGTCAGCGTGATTCCAGCCCTGACACTATGTAATTTAGAGACGATAAATGTTCATAAACAGCTTGAGTAAAAAATCCATACAGTTATTCTGGCTTTATTTTACGTTCCATTTAATGCCCCTCAAAAATGATTTCGTCAATGTGTTTCCATTAGCGGCTTCTCCGTCCAGTAAGCTTCCGCACGGCGATATGTCAGGGAGCCAGTAAGCGTGTGACAGACCCTCTGGCAGGGCCGTGAGCAACGAAGAGAGACACGCGGGAGTCTCATCGGACAGGGGGCTTTTGATTTTAGACGGTACGGAGACGTGGACATTTTCATCTGCATATGACGTTTTGCAAAGTGTAAATTATAACCTCACATTTATGCTAATGGCCGCTTCTTAAAGGGGAACTCTCCCCGTTTCTACGAATATTAGGCCGTGTCCTTCTTTAAAACAGTTCCAGTTTTTGGATAATAAAATGTTTTCAAGCAGCTTTATATTAGCCGTTTGTATATGTTCTGGCTCGGATATCTGACGCACACACACACACCGGTAGACTCCTTATCACACTGCCTCTGGGGGAAAAACATGAATAATAAAAGTCTGTTAAGGAAAGGACTTTATTAGCACTGCCGTAAAGTATCAGCTCAGTGTGGTGTTTGAGCAGGGAAAGTCACCCAAATGTCACGTGGACTGACAATGGCAGCATTGTATTTAAGGTTTATTTTGCAGTAGACCAGCTCAAAGAAAAATATACGATAAATCAGCTCAAACTTAATTAGTTTCTAGATGAATATGGCTACATATTTTTATAATGCCATTTTTAGTCATCAGCGTGGTCCAAATTTCGCACGTCAGTACCATTCTTTTATTGCAGTTTCACGCTCTAGGATCCAAGTGGATTCTTTGTTTTGTTTGTTTTTGTAATCATGGCCCCCAAAAGCAAATTACTACGACGAGACATCTATATCTTTACTCTTACCGGGCCAGTCCTAAAACCCTACCTTCTCTTATTCATGTCTACTACCCCCAGCATTCATCCTTTTTGCTCTCCTGCCCCTTTTTTCCTCGCTACCTCCCAACAATAAAACAAGGCCAATCCAGTGTTACCCAGTTTTGTTTGTGAATAGCTATTTTCCCCAATACTCTTTGGGTGTGAACATGTGTTTTTTAAGAATGGACCTGTCACCATTGGCTCCATTTTAAGAAAGCAGCTTGTATTTTTGGAATTACATGCTGCTTTTTCAGTGTTTTCAGATGGTCATCCAGTCGCCCACAGTCACTCATTGGAAAGAGTGACCCTATACGGTCTCAGCGGATTGGCTCAAACGCAGCGTGTCCGCAGCCAATCATCTATCAGAGAATAGCTCTAACTGTTCTGAATCAGAACTTTTTCGGAGAACCGTTCTTGTATCAATATGTTGTAAATATATCCGACGAAAAAAAATAAGAGAGGATGTATTCGTCCGGAGCATGAAGGTGACATTTTTCAATATAAACATAGTAAGGAATCATGACTGAGAATAATGAAGGAACATTCGCCGGTATGGCAGGGCAATCACACAGAAATTGGCACTTAGGTCAAAGGGCACAACTGGGAAATCAATATAAGGAATCATGTTATCAAAAACCCCGGGCCGTGCTAGATGAATGCTGAGCCACGTCCGCAATGGCTGTCCTGTCAATCAACTGATGTGGACCCTGTGAGTCTATTTATCAACTTGTGACAAAATGTCTTCCAAGCTTTTCCGGTGCTTACGTTATTCAATATTGTATATTTATCATGTCTGCAGAGGTCTGGTTACATCAGTTGGACAGCATCACATAGAATGTGCTAGCATTGCTGTACCCCTTATCCGCAGGGTCGGCCTGACTGGTGGAAGTCACGCGAGACACCTGAGATGGAGCGCTTCAATGGCGTAAGTAATATTACTCATGGGTCCTTCGACTTTCCAGACGTCAGACACTCTTATTAGGCAAGAATCCTACTTAAACGTACAGAAACCAGAGGTAAATTATTTTAAAGTACCGTCCGTTGTGTGCAAAGTTGCATCTTTTTGAAGAAATTACCCTACAGATGACAGCACAAAGTCCTTGACCGGCATAAAAAATAGGAAATCAGGGGCGTATCGGGGAATATTATGCTTCAAACCCTCTGAAAAAAAGCATTTTTCAAAATGTTAACGTATAGACTGTTTCTGTGTTCTAGTAAAATGTATAGCGGAAGTGGATACCTTTTATATAAGCTTTCGGGGCCTCAGAGGTCTCTTCTGAAGATGGAATGTCTTCTAGTGATTAAGACTGAACTGGTATGTTTAGAATAAAAGAAATCAAGACATCATCTGGAACAAAAGCGATTTCTTAGGTGAAGCAGCTTCGTCCCCGTTTACCCTCTGCCGGTGTTCTTGAGGTACGAGCCTCCGGTGTGGATAAACAGTTATGAGCTTCCTTGCAGTCGAGTGGCAACGTGCCACAATAATTCATGGCTGTTTGGTACTTCGGTGGCTACTGGACTGGAACCAGCTGCGGAGGTGCTAGCCCCTGACACGAAGGCAGTTGTTCCACCAGAGACAGGTGCTGGCTAATAACACCCATTACAGGCCTTACCGGTGGGTTAGCGACCTCCTTCCAAGGGTTAATTAAATTTTAATTATTCTGCATTACCCTGAACGTTCTCTGCAAATTAATCCCAGCAAAGGGGTTAATCTCTGTATTTTTTTTATGCTGACGGAGTGAAAACAAGCTATTTTTAGTGGACCATAGACAGACCGGCGGATTCCTTGTCACGTTTGGCCGGCTAATTAAACCTTATTTTATTAGACAATAAACTTCTGCTAATCTCCGAAAATGAAAGGCTTTAAGCCGAATGACAAAATACATCAAACGGCAATACTACATAATGTAACGGCACTGAAGACGTATCATCGTAAGTAAATATAGAATGTAATACATGAAGTAGTCCTTTGTTAAGTATAAGTCTTAGCCTTTCATTGCCACCACATGCCCGCTTTATCCTTCTGTATCAATGTTTGCGTATCTTATGCACCCCACCTCCACTCGGCAATATGGATTTATCCACAGACCGCTCACCGGCAACGTATGGATTAATCCTTAGCATTGCTTCTGAGATTCTGTACATAGACCTGGCCCTATACATTATGGATTTACCGTGAGCTGCCCAGACTCTAACGCAAGCGGTTCCTGCAGAGCTCAGCTATACGGCGTGATTTCTCCCTCCTCCTCCTCTCCGTCTTAACTACAAGCTCGATAATATTAGTGCGATTTTGCGATGGAACACATTCCTCCAGCATTAAAAACACAAAGATCCAGAAGGCATTTTGCTTCCTCAGCATGGATGAATTCTAATTTCTCATGCATACCTTTCTAATGCCGCACAATATAAAATACCAGGAGCACGTCGACAAAGTACAATGAGCCGTTGAAAGAATGACCCTGCGCTTTATGGAATTACTGGGGTCGGCTGCATGGATTTGTAGATAGGCTTCTACCTCACTGCTCTGCCTCCTACCTAAAACGCGTGAGAATATTGCTGAGTGGTGAGATCTCACTATGTTCTCAGGGGTTCTTGGTGTAGACTACGTTGATAGCTCTCTCCAGTTAAGTAAGATGGTTGGGAAGAGCAAAGATGACAAAAACCTAAATAAGCCGCGCTGGAACGATCTGTGGACTCCTTTGTGGGTCCTTGTTATGGAACCTAGATCCCCGTGTCCCTCTTTTCTCCATGGTATCCATTTTGTGTAGGCGTTTAGAATGTTTGTTGGGTATGAGTGTATCACAGTGTTCTACAGCCATAAAAGGGACAGCGCAAGGGCCATCTTTGAGGATTCAGCCCACTGCTGAATATTAACAGCCACACACATTCTCCCTACATCCACCACTCATACACTCTAATCCCATACCATAAACCCACACTGGAAGCTTTCTAGCATGGCCACTTTGTCTGTTCCAGCGCCAGTAGCTTAACAACACAAAATGTTTTTCACGAACAGCACAAAGGTGTTGATGTATTATTATTAGTATTATACACTATTCATCTTCTAAATGCCCTCACTCTACTACTTAAATAGGCTACCTAAGTCATAGCAAAGTCCCAGACCCCCAACCGCACTTATAACCACCCCTAAATGAAAACAGCCCCTTTTTGGTCATTTTAAGTAGGGGGAGATACAAATGGAGGATTTCCCTCCAGTGCCAACATTGGACAGAGGTAAGGAAACAACAGGGCAGCCACCCTAAATGCTTAGGTGTTGCTGTTGCCATAAAACACCCCATTGGCTACATTTCCTTTGTTCTAAACTAAACAGTTAATTGTGGCCCCATAACAAATCGCAATGCACCCGGACGGGTAAGGTAGGTGGACTGCCACGCCTTGGCCCTGCCTCTATCCACACCCCTGGTCACGCCTCTACACCCATCCCCAACATCCCAGTCCCTTTTGGGGCAACTGGAATATTGAGGGTATGACTTAATCCCAACATACAGTTTTCAGCAGCCCTGTCCAATGAGGTCAAACGTCCTGTGTGATTACATAGGCTGCAGGGGCTTTAAAACTCATCCAGACTCACAGAACACCTTAATTGCCTAAAAAACTCTTACAATATGTTAAAAAAAACCCCAGGAAATCATTGAGACCAAAGTGTGTGTTTCTAAATATCGCATAAGCGGACACCATTGTTCTACAAGCTCCTCAAGTCGACCAGAGTAGAGTACTGCCAGCGTGATAAAAATAAAAATACATGAAGGCTAAAAACGGATATGGATCTTCAATCGAATGTCAGTGCGCCTTTCAGCCTGTGGTTTGTAGACTACACGGGGTCCTTGGAAATGTCTGAAGAGCATGCAAATCAATAACACATATCTAGAATGCCTTTTGGTAATCTTCTATGAAAAGGTAGCTGTTCTAGCAAAACTATCATCTAGAATACCCTTCTTTCATCTCGACACACAATTATATCATTTGAAAAAATATAGAAGTTTTATAATGAACATCTTTCTGGCAAACTTTTGAATATGAAAATGCCCTGCATTGATATATTAAGTACAAATATCCAAAATGTAAAAAAAAATAATTATAATAACTATTAAATATCACAAAAAGATGCAATAAAAGAAAAGAAAAACAAGTAGCCACCATAAAACAAACCATAAAGTGAACTGTACGGCACATATTAAATACAGGATGAAGTTATTGTATAGAACGAGTTAATCTGTCCCTAATAAGTTAAACTCACCTAATGCCTTAATTAAAAACTGCCGGTGAATTCAGATTAGATACAAATGACGGTAATTAAGATCAGGTGGTATCTAGAGGGCAATTTTATTATTAATCTGAAAAATACCTCTGACTAATTAACGAAGAGAAAATCACTTTTGGCCTACCGTGTACAGCAATATCACAATAGAAAATACGTAGACGGGCTCCTTCCCTTATTAAAGGCTGTCGGTAGGAGACCTTTCATTAGGTGGGGTTCAATACAAGTCATTTATCACAGATGACCGGCTAGAGGGACGGTTATGAAACAAGACAAAACAACAACAACAACAAAAAAAAACGTAGAGGAAAAAAGTAAATGGATTTAATTATAAATAAAATAAATTTATAATAAAAATTATAAACAAATACAGATATTATGTTTCTTAGTTTAAAATGTATACTTGGGCAAAGCATACTGAGAAACGTATTTAAAAATCATTTTAGTAAAATTACAAATGTGTTTTAATATATAACTCAAAGTTGGTTTAGTATAAAATTCGCTAAATGAAGGTTCTTGACTTTGTGGTTTGAGAATGATTACATTACACGTAGAGGGGGTACATGTAACCAGGGGTAATGAATCAAAAAGTGACGTGTCTCGTGCCCTCATACGCAGACTCATTTATACATGTTCATATATGCATACGTGTGTTTTATGTTGGATGGTGTTTGTCGAGAATTTTACAATGTTGGGCAATTAACAGGGACATTCTACTGGCTGTCACGTTTATTGCTCCACAAGTTTGTTCTTTTTAAGCATGACATAGAGCTTAGCAGATCATTAAAAAGGTCTGCCACAGGGTAGACCTTCCGGGTGGAACAAGTCAGATGGCAAATGATTTAAGTAAATTAGACGAATGGTTGTGAGTGTGGCAGCCGTAGTTAAATGTTGATAAATGTAAAATAATGCAGTTGGGACATCTCAAGGCAGAATATAGCATTGGGGATGCTGTCCTGTCAGTGACGACAGAAGAGAGAGATTTAGGATTAATTATTTCTGCTCACTTAAAGGTAAGCAGGCAATTCAAAAGTGTCACAAAAAGAAAGCAGGGTGCTGGGTTATATTGTAGCATAAAGAAGGCGGAGGACCCCATTTCCAGAAGGATATTGACACATTGGAGAGAGTTCAGAAAAGGGCTACAAAAATGGTAAGTGGTTTGCAGGATAATGATTATCACAAAAGACTAAGAGATCTTAATATGGAGGAAAGAAGATAGAGAAAGGGGATGCGATGGAAACATTTAAATAGGTAACGGCATTAAAGAAAGCACGGGATACAAGCTTAGTTGAAAGGAGGAGAAATGTTTGAACAAGAGGTCATAATCTAAAACTAGAGGGTCAGAGGCTTAGATGTAATGTAAAGAAGTTCTATTTTACTGGTACTCCCATCAGAAGTGGTAGAGGCCAATACCGTGAGGCAATGCACAGGACAGGCATAAAGCTATCCTGACTATAGGACCAGATCAAGGACTGATTGAAGTCTCTACATCAGGAAAAATGGGTGGACTAGATGGATCTTATCTGCCGTCGGATTCTTTATTTGTATGATACATTTTCTCAGCTATATCCATTTTTTCTACCCTAATTATTCTTGAATGTTTACATTGAGTTATCATCTACTATCTCTTCTAGAAGACTAGACAACTCATCCACAAGTGTTATACTTTTTTTTATACTGTATATAAAAGACACATTCTAAATTCCTGTGATCTGAACCTCCTATGCTTGTCACTCTCTCAATCCATATGCATTTTCACCATACCACAGTGATCCCACGTCTTGAGGGCCATCTCTCTAGATACAGCTGTTATCTACCCTCTAAATTCTAAGAGAATACATCACTATGGCACGCTTGGAGTGCATTCTTGTGTTCTTAATGTCCAACCTTTGCCCAGGTTTGGCCCAAAACGTTGGCTTTTGCCCGGTGGAAAGCTTTCCCTGTCTAAGAATCGAATAGTAGTAATGGTTAAGAAAAACTTTTCCAACTATAACGTGTGTTAGCAAAACGTCTACGTTATTCTCAACTTGTCTACCAAGTTAACAGTGTCTTCGGTTCTGTGGTTGGCACAGAAGGATTCTAGAGGGGCTCTTCCTGGTAGATATAACGTTCTAAAATATGTCACTATGAACTGGGTCAGTAACAGATTTTATGACAAATTCCCATCGGTATCAGTAAGGGATACAATGTATTTTGAGCATTAGTGTATCTTATGTCTGGAATCCGTATATGACACCTAGAGGGACCTTTTTTTCTGCAATATGTTTTATAAGTTAATGAGGGTGATGGAAGCCTTTCTACGAACGACCAACGAGTATTTTATCATTATGAGATTTTTCCTGCTTGTAAAATCTCTAATGTGTTGCCAGCTGGTTATTTTGTGAAATCATTTTTCAAGCAGACAGGTATTTTTGACTGATAAGATTGAAGTAAGAATTTCATTATTAAATTGTCATTTTATCAGCAGTGACATCATTTCAAAGGATTCAATTACACCGGCACACTCTATACAGTTTTTTTTTTTTTACTACAGAAGATACAGAAAGGAAATCTAAAAGATTCTGAAATATGGGAATGTTTTCTATTGATTACAATACAATGTCAGGGGCTAGATTTGTAAAGGTTAGCGAACTCTTAAAGGGAGTTTGGACACCAGAATTTACATTGTAGGATTCTACAAGGGTTACATTTGCCTAAAATGCCCTGTCTACGCCATTGGTCTAGAGAAACGTGAACGTGAATATATCTATTTCTAATGGAACATGAAATAATAAAAACACAAATAGTAGATAGTTTCCAGCACATATATATTGTTTTAACTCACACTTCTACACTCTCAATGAGTCCACACAATATACGCAGTGAGGGTACTTTACCTACAACCCGCAATCTATCTGCTCCAACGACCACCTCGTTGTCATCTGCAGAAAACAGCAACTTTCCTTTATTGGACTTCACCTCCAAACGTTTCCCATATGCTTCTATAGCTTCTGATCCTGTATGGAAATGTGATAACAGCAGCCATTAGAACGTAGGGATCTGTAGCGTCAAAAAGAGTGTCAGCTTCAGTGTCACAGTCAAATAGATTTAGTCTGCCAACTCAAAACTAAACCAATAACTAATGCTATATGGATATATATATCAACTGTTAATATGCATACATATTGCATTACAGGGACCCCTGTGAGACTGGGACCGCTAAGGCTTCATGGTTCGAAGTTGGCACTAATGGTACCGCCTGGTAATAACCGTTGATCTGTTTATATATCTATCAACCTATATCATGATGTTTACTCCTGCTGTCCATTTGCAAGCCTGCATTATTTCAAAAAACACACATACATAATTGTCATAAAGATAATGTACAACCCACGTAATAATTTCCAGATATCAGATAACTTCCTGATAAACATTAGACTAGATATTAATCCCTTTGGGCTATGGGCGTAATGATGGGTCTTTTCATTAAACCGGACAATTGCAAACAAATCAATGTATGAACCCATAAAAGAGTGTGGGTATGACAACGCTAATAACTGAGTCCCAACAGGACATTAAGACTTTGTATGGGAGTAATATCCTTGCTTGTGGAGTAATTTTCCTCTAAATATGACAGGTAATTGCATATCTATTAAGCACGAGAACAGCAATAAGGATTCATTTAAAAGGAAATAAAGAAACGGAGTGTTATAAGAGTGGTGAGCTGGCATTGGATTAAAAGGGAACGGGGGATTGGAACCCAAGAGTGAAAAGTCAGCATGGAGTTAGAGTGTAAGAAGAGCCAGCATGTAGTTAGGAAGGAAACAAGAACTATAATTTGAGAATGGAGAGTCAGCATGGAGTCAGCATGGAGGTAGAAGGTATTAGAGAATTAGACCCCATAGTGATGAGTCGTCACCGGTTAACAATGGATTCAAGAATGATGAGCTGGCAAAGATCTAGAAAGGGAACTTCAATCTTGAACCAAATAGTGAAAAATCAGCATGAATTAAGTAAGGAATAGGGAATTGGAAACAGCGTGATTGGTTGGGAATATCAAAACTCAAAATTCTCAGGCTGTCTTTGATATAGAAGTGCTCGAATCGATTAAGGGGGAGCGAGGGAATGAAGCTTGAAGGTCCCGGAGTGAGGGAATGTAACTCTATTACAAAATACCGTATTTGCTCGATTATAAGACGAGGTTTTTTTCAGAGCAAATGCTCTGAAAAATACCCCTCGTCTTATAATCGGGGTCGTCTTCTAATCAGACCTCAAATAGAGGTCTGATTAGGAGACTAAGATCCAGATCCCCCGCACCGCTGCAGGGGACCTGGATCCTCCTATCGTCGCCCCCCGCACGCACGCACTTACCGGTGCTTCCGGAGGTGAAGTTGGCAGCGGGGGTTTGTATGCGTCCGTCGCAAATACCTTCCCCGACTGTCAGAGATCAGAGTTCCAGAGTTCCTGATCGCTGACAGCCGGGGAAGGTATTTGCGACGGACGCATACAAACCCCCGCTGCCAACTCCACCTCCTCCCGGCTGCCGCGGAATGAGACGTCAACCCGCTGCCCCGGCAATACAGCAGGAAATTGGAAGCACCGGTAAGTAAGTAAGTGTGTGTGTGTGTGTGTGTGTGTGTGTGTGTGTGTAGGGCATTTCTGGAATGCCTTACACCCCTATATGCCACTCTGGAACTTAGGGGGTTAAAAGGCATATTATGGGGCAGAGTGGCATATAGGGAGGTATAAGGCATTTCAGGAGGCAGAGTGGCGTTAAGGGGGCATTTAATAGAGCACTCTGCCTCCTGAAATGCCTTATACCTCCCTATATGCCACTCTGCCCCATAATATGCCTTTTAACCCCCTAAATGCCAGAGTGGCATATAGGGGTATAAGGCATTTCTGGAGGCAGAGTGCTCTATATAATGCCTTTTAACTCCCTTAATGCCACTCTGCCTCCTGGAATGCCTTATACCTCCCTATATGCCACTCTGCCCCATAATATGCATTTTAACCCCCTAAATGCCAGAATGGGATATAGGGGTATAAGGCATTTCTGGAGGCAGAGTGGCACATAGGGGGTCAAAAGGCATACCATGGGGCACAGTGGCATATAGAGGGTTAAAAGGCATATCATGGGCCACAGTGCCATATTGGTGTGGCAAGCCTGGGGGCAGATGTGCGTAACTGGGGGCAGGTTGGAAAATACAAGGAAATAAAAACAAAAAAAATATTTTTCTCAATCATAGCTTTTATTAAAAAAAATAGTTTACATGAATTAACATTTACTGGTAAAACTTTTTTCCTTTAGGGTCGTCTTATATTCAGGCTTTTTCTTTTTTTCCTAAGTTAATATTCAGATTTTGGGGGGTCGTCTTATAATCAGGGTCGTCTTATAATCGAGCAAATACGGTAGTTAATTCATTCACAAATGACAAATCTCACACTTTTTGTTGATAGCTCGAGCCTAAAACAGTCTGAAACCAGTTCTTCCTACCTGCCACTAATTGAGTGACGGCCTTCATGTCCCCATTGAGAATGTTTAGGGTCACATTTCGATCTGACTGGAGGTATAACGGACTTCCCTGTATGGAGAAGAACAAAGGGAAGAGGACAGGTTAGAACCAGCAGATTTAATCTGGAACATTTAAAATGACTCACAGTTTAATCATGTAAGTGCCTTGAGGTAATTTTATGCAGTTCATATAATCCAAAGTTAACAAATACTCTTACATGAAGGCCTTTGAATCCTGTATATGACAAAACATACAACGAAACCATTCGGAGGTTATATTTTTGGACCTAGTAGTCGGTCAGGACAGGAAAGAACGGCAATAAGTAAATCTTCTACACTAGACAAATGATACACAATATAAATTTTCAAACATTACATTTTCATTCACCTAGACATGATAAAGAGGGAAATGTGAATGGATTTAAGGATGAGTAGGATGGTGATATAGGGTGAAATGTCATTTTGTATATTGGGGTCAGCACAGCATGCCCCCCCCTTTTGAAGCAGAGATTGGAAACAGACTCAATAGATTTTTCTTGGTTTCCTTTTTTATATTTTAAAATCAAAAGTGACATGAAGAGTAAATGCAAAGGGTTCAGAGCTTGTGAACTTGTTTCTGTTCAATTCTAGGTAAGCCATAGACTTGTGACCTACGCCAAAAAAATAAACAGGTGGAATTTCCACAAAAAGCATGTTATGTTCCTCTGAACATCAGGTACTATGAGGAGCAGGGGATCAGTGAAAGGAAAATGGAGGCGTCGTTAAAAAAAGTGTCAAAGGGAGCAGATAAAATTCGGAAGTCAAAGCCCTGAGAAAATCAGATATACATAAGGAAACTTTACATTTTACGGGGCCAGACGAGTTATTCCTGCAGCAGAAGCTCACTGGGGGTTGGACTCATAATCTATAATGAAGTCAGGGAGTAGAAACTATCACTCTCTACCAAGTGCTCCCTTGAGTGAGTTGATCCCAAAGTTTGTTGGTGAATAGCGTTTTTTTTTCTTTTGCCACGGGATAATTAGCGGCACTGAAAAATAACCAGGTATTTCATGTGATTTTACAGGTAAATAGAGATAAGAAAAATAACTCTACGGCATTAGCAGGCTGTAGACTTACAAAGTAAAAATCTAAAACTTTATTCAGCTGATCATAACTTTCTCAGGAGGGACGAGTATTCTGGTGTGCCAATGGAAAAAGCAGCATATGAAAATAAAGCAATCATTTGTATTGCAAATAGAGGGTTATACGAGAGATCTGAGGCTGTCAGAGGCAGGAGTGAGTTTATTCAAGGATGAGATGTAAGACTGCAGGGTTTTATAGGCTGTTGAGAGCTTGGGTACGATCCAAGCAAATCGCAGGTGGAGTACTGAAATCAATGGTGTTCAAACTGGAACAGAAATGTATGCCTCTTATATGCTGAAGAAGTTTCATGTCTCTGCAGTTCAAAACAGAAAATGGATAGATATTTTATGACTGGCCGCAGAGAAAATACTTTTACTGGAGCATTTAGTAGACCAGGGTTGAAAAGGTAAACCTCACATAATCTCTTTAAACTTCTAAAGTTCTTTCTACCAATGTAGTCTTTTTTACACGATGTAGTATGAAAGTTAGTGCACTAAAAGGTATCACAAACTTCCTTAGATTGACTTATTTCGGGGTACAGTCAGATGCATAGTGAGTACACTTTAACGGAAGCCAGGAGCCCTCATTGGAGCCTGACCCGTCGAGGCATGGACTCCAATAGACCTCTGAAGGTGTGCGGTGGTATCCGGCACCAAAACGTTAGAAGTAGATCCTTTAAGATCTATAAGTTCCGAGGTGGGGCCTCCATGCATCCGACTTGTTTGTCCAGCACATCCCACAGATGCTCGATTGGATTGAGGTCTGGGAATTTGGAGGCCAAGTCAATACCTAGAACTTGTTGTTGTTTTCCGCAAACCATTCCTGAACCATTTGTGCTTTGCGGCAGAGCACATTATCCTGTTGAAAGAGGCCAAAGCCATCAGGGAATACAGTGTCTATGAAAAGGTATACATGGTCTGCAACAATGGTCAGGTAGGTGGTACATGTCAAAGTAACATCCAGATGAATGGCAGGACCCAAGGTTTCCCAGCAGAACATTGCCCGAAGCATCCTGCATCCTGGTGCCATGTGTTCCCCACAATCGACGCACCTTGCCATCCACCTTCTTCCATTGTTCCGTGGTCCAGTTCTCTTGCTCACATGCCCATTGTAGGTGCTTTCAGCAGTGGACAGGCATCAGCATGGACCCCCTGACTGGTCTGCGGCTACACAGCCCCATTCGCAACAAACTGCGATGCACTGTGTGTTCTGACATCTTTCTATCAGAACCAGCATTAACTTTTTCAACAATTAGAGCTCATCTGTTGAATTTCACCACATGGGCCAGCCTTCGCCTTTCATGTGCATCAATGAGCATTGGCCGCCCATGACCCTGTCACCAGCTCAACGCTTTTCCTTCCTTGGGCTGCTTTTTATAGGTACTGACCACTACAGACAGGAATACACCGCAAGAGCTGCAGTTTTGGACAATTTGGTCAAAGAAGCTCAGATACTTACGCTTGCCCATTTTTCCTCCTTCTAACACATCAACTTTGAGGACAAATGTATCCCACCAGCTGACAGACGCCATGATAATAAGATTATCAGTGTTATTCACTTCACCTGTCAGTGGTCAGAATGTTATGGCTGATCGGTGTAGTTTCTGAAGAAATATTTGAAAGGATGAAGGCAGGGCCAGACTGGGGATTTAAATCGGATTTGGCACCTTATGGCCAGAGGCCTATAAATGACATAACAGCCATCTGCTTGATACACGTGTCCACACGCAACACTCTCATACTCTTGCAGCATGCAACCATGTGTATCCAGCTGGCAGACACACACTGAAGGACCAAATCTACTACACGAGTGTCAGTAAAGATAAGTGAGCAGTGATATCAGACACCAGCCTGCCAGGTTTGCCCCATGGCCAGTCTGAGTCACGTATGCACACACACACACACACACACACACACACACACACACACACACACACACACACACACACACACACACACACACACATGCAGATTTTTCTTAGAGCATTTATTAATTAACACAGGTGTATCCATATATCTATAACTAAAATATAGCATCAGGCTCTCTGACAAGTACAGCAACAAGATGATCCCCTTTCAAAAATATTGACGCAATATGGAATCACTGGAAAATAGCAATTTTAGGTACTTTTCGGGTACAGGAGATGGTAAAAAAATAAAATAAATGAACATGATGGTTTGCCAAAGTTCCCAAGAACTCTGAAAACAAGGCTTCCTGTAGATAGGACACACTTTGTTTCTCTGACTCCCGGCAGAGAGCAGATGTCTGTGCAGCCGAGAAGCGTATATCAGTCAGAGACGCGGTGGCACGGCCACAGATGGTGATCCCGGTGACCTACTCTGTCTGTGTAAATCTTTATCATTAACCTGCCAGCAAGAAAGCTGTAAAAACTGTTCATACATGGAGTGATCCATGGCATACGCTTACTGCCACCCCGCAGCAAGCTGATGCAGACCCATCGGAACACACAGGGTTAACCAGCAGATTGCTCACATATATTGAGTTATTGCATTCATTGATGCAGCAAACATACAAAGGGCCACTACAGGTATCCATTCTTTAATAAGGTTTGGTATGGTGTAGTGGATGAGGGTGGTATATTGGTTGAGAAGCTCTATCTTTCCCTTTGAAGTTGAGGGCCTGCTTCTGTAGCAATAACCTGAAGTTAAAGAAGTGTGAAAGAAAAATGTAATATCGTAGAACACGTCTTTCATGTGAGCTTAGTTGTAGCCTGATTTCCATCTGGGTGCTTATGGGTCTTCGAGGGTCAAAGCTTTTCAATAACAATGTACTTTCAGATATTGAGGTAGCAGAGTTCCCAGCCTTCAGAATGTTCTCCCCTGTCCATCACTGACATACCCCTACATCACAGGATCCCTTCCTTTTCTCCCCATAGTCTCACTTGTACTCCATCTACATTAGGGGGACGCAAAGGTCAGACCCGGGCAGCCTGCTCCTTTTTTTTTCCTTTAATGTTACCATTGATTCAACTTTACAGCTGAAGTTGGGTCTTCAAACATTCTCAGCATGTCAATGGCGGTGACCCTGGCAATGCCCAAGGCGTTACGGCACACTTCCTTGCTTGATTGCAAAGTCAGACCTTAGTGATTAGAAGGTTATTGGACAAAGCTGGTCCTAATAAAATGGGTGAGTCGCGTGAATTCTAACTACAATACATGTGGGCTTCATACGCATTCAGTAAATTATGGCCAAGGTGAATAACCAAACTTAGCAGAGCTTTAGCATTTAAGATCTTTGTGAGCATGGCTACTTCTACCTGTTGTCGGATTTGATCTTTATTAAATATGACCAAGGAGTGAACGATGAAATTGCCCCGTAAAAAAAAATGCTTATCATCATGCAGAGTAGGGAAAACTAATCCTTCGGAGTTTGCAAATTCAAATGTTGTTCTAAAAAGCAAGATTGACTTTTAATCCCCAAGGACAAATCTGGCGTCCCTGCTGATAACACCAGCAGGGTATAATAATTTACGACACTGTATCAATGGATGGTGTTTTTCTACAGCAAGAGACATTTCTTTTTTTATTCTTACTGGTGAATTGAACGCGCGCCTTTATAAAAACACAGTATTTACCACTCAATTGCTGGTAAAGCTATTGTATGTACAGGGCAAGGCATCTGTATTATAGTGGGGTGTCATTGTTATTCACTCATGTATGTATTTATATGTGATTTAAAATACACTTGATACCCGATACAATATTCCGAGATATTCTCGGAAAACACTTACCGGCCTGGAGCGGATTTCTTTGGCATACAGAGGTTTTAAGAACTCAGAATCTCCCTCCAGCCTTAAACCCTTTTCTGTGATTCTCAGGTTCCCCATTCCATCCTGCAATGAGACAAAAACAAAGACATAGCGCCAATTACATTTAGAAGGTTTGTTGAGATAGGAGTCATGCTAGCCTGAAATGCGGAATTATTTATAGATCTATAATATGGGATGAAACGTACACGACACATGTAACATAAAATCTCAGTACCTACTGAGTATTTGGGAGGGCTTGCGATATTTCTAGCTGTGAATGTTACTATTAAACAGACGAGCGATCAGAGGTTACAGATATGGGGTCTGTTCTGTGCTTTTCTCCTTCTTAAAGCTTTTTGATATTTGATGATATATAAGTACAGGATCTACTTAAGCTGGCAAGATTGGGACCCCATGGAGCCATCAAAGCCAGGGACATAGTGTGTTTCGTACACGTATCCTTCTTTACATTCACAGGAGGTCTGCCCAGGTCTATCCTACACACAATATAACTCAGTTTATGAATGCTGCAGTTGAGGGACCACAGAAGGTGATCTTATACAGTGAAGGAATGAGGAAAACGAGTGGTGAGCCAACCATTTCAACCCAAGACACAACTGACCCACTCATTAATCTGTTTCATTGTTGGACATCTACTTTTGACATTCTTCAACTTTTTGGAGCTTCTACTGAAAGGCTAAGCTTTAAATCGGTTTTTCCATAATGCTAATAGAATTAAGTCACCAGTGTATCTTAAGATACAATAGGTCCACGGGTGGTCACCCTCCTTAACGAATAAATGGAGGTCTAACAGAATCTTACAGACATTACTACCATAACTATATAATATGCTTTTATCTCATTTTTTGTTGAGGTTGTGGATTGACACATTACTGTGCATTCACCTAGATTATTTCCGGCTCATCATATCAATCTCCATTATCTTAGAACGAGACCTGCACTTTTGATAACTTCACAAAAGAGGATCAGAGTGCCGGGCTGACGGGTGGTTTAAAGGGATAATGGCCAGGATGTGGTAAGAAATACAGCACTTGTTACGTAAGCTGGGTATCTAAAATTTACTAAACCATATTATATACGTAGAATTTCACAACAGAACCATTCGGTCTAGGGTGGTGGAACAGCTTTCCAGCGCAGTTGTAGATGCTTCTGCATTGAGGGAATGTTAACATGCATATGGCTCCCGAACCTAAGACAAGACCAAGGCCTGATTAAGGTCTTTAAATGGCTAGACTAGATGGGCCAACTGGTTCTTATCTGCTGTCAAATACTACGTTTCTCGAAACAGGTACTTTTATACCTTTCTTGGAAACCCGCAGCATGTACGTTTTTGCAGTATTTTTGTATACTAGGCAGTGTCCGAATTCCATATCCAACAGTAATTCAAAATGACAATCTACAGCCATTAGGATTATTCAACTTCAAAATAATCTGCTAATCAAGCCGCATTTTCGTGCGACCATATCATACATCTAAAGCTGTCCTTTAGAGGTCAAAAGCTGCAAATTGATTTTTGAGCAAGTATATATATATATATATATGCTACAAATACATCCTAAGTGCAGGGTAGAGGATCGAGTGGGTGAGTGCGATAAAAGAGCGTAGTTGGCAGCTGTCTAGATGAAAGGTAACATTTTTTTTAACAGTTAAAAACACATTTCTGTGACTTTCAATGAATGGATTTGTTTTCCACTATAGTAGCAATTTGTAAAGCCAGAAACATTATTATACATTTAAGAGTCAAAAAAATAAATCCATGACCTTAACAGGAGCCTGTTTTTCCAAAAATCTTTTTTCTTTTTTAAGTTACCTAATATTTTCAGCATAAATGTTTTCTTTTCTAGTCCGAGTGCTCCTTGTCTGCCTACAGAATCGTGTAGAAATGCAGCAGTTCAGAGTTTTTATAGCCAGGGGTACCATTAGGTGCCATCTTTCATGAATTGTACATCAATGGAGCAATGAAGCTAAATGAATATCACTCGTGTGACCGGAGGCATCTCTGAGAATGATGCCCTTTCCCGATCTCATCTCCCCTTCCTGGCCCGTTGTGCCCACCAGGGAGCCAGGATGCCCAAAAGAGCAACCTGCCCCTGGTAAATCAAGGCAAGAGCTACCCCACCAACCTGCCACCAGCCTAGGCCAGAATACCCCACCATCTGTGATTTCATTTAGAAAACCAAGACTGATAGAATAAAATGTGGGGGGAAATAATCATGGTGGGAACCCTAAAACATAGGGCGTTCCATGCCCCTGCAACACAGTCCTTGTTAGACTAAAAAGCACTTATTCTGTAAATGTGCCTGACAAGATGAATTTACAATCATAAGACTTGGCATTTATTTGAAACAAAAACAAAGCCCTTTTGTATTCCGTCAGCAACACAAGACTGTATTTATACAAACTGTCCTTTGATGCCTTCTTTGAGTTCTTATAAGGAGCGTGTATCACGCGCATGGAACGCTGGAACGTATCTTGTAGGCAATTGCTACAAAACAGACATAATAGAACAAGGGTACTGCATTCATCCACAATCACGGCGAATGAACAACGAGAGTGATTTAAATGATGTTTATGATTTTTGCGTATAAAATTATTTAAATTCTCACTCGGCCAAGAAATGGCTGAACATCATCTTCAAAGGAGCAGTAGTCACAATTTTATCCTATCGTATATCATAATTTGATTTATTGGTGAGTCATCTTTTTTTCACTCATTATCTCCCTATTTTTATATATAGAAGCATCTATGTATAATCGGTTTAACCAGGTCAAAAAGGGTGTCCCTCCTACAGTATTAAACTAAGGCACCAACATCCACTAACTTTTAATACAAACAAAAAAATAAATATTATAATAATAGGGCAACATCTAAAGAATAATTCCTAAAACCCATTCTTAATAAAGAAGTTAGATTTGAAATCCAAATCTGGGCCAAATTAATGAAAAATGAGGCGGCAAAAAGGGTAGAACTGACGCTTTTTGCCCCAGGGGTCAAATATACACTGTATGAATTAATTTGAAAGGCTGTTCAAGGTTTTAGCCATCTTCTTCCCAAAGCTTGTTCCGGAAGTAGAGATTTTACAGTTCTCCTACATCTTGAACAGTAGTGAGTGACATGGACCATCTGACTTCTGCCCTCACTAGCAGGGGCGGGCTGGGCGGCAATTGCCCCCCCGGGCCACCCGAAATCTAATCTAAACGGCCGCTGGGTGCTGATGCCGCCGGCCGGCGCTACTTTAATACTTTTTTTTAAAACTTAATATGGCAAGCCGGATCGGCTATTAAATGAAAAAAAAAATAGTATTAAAGCAGCGCCGGCCGGTGGCATCAGCACCCAGCGGCCGTATGCGATGGCCGCCAAGTGATGGGGGCAGCGTGAGGGGTGAAAGCTCCGCCCCCTCGCACTCACCTTTCACCCCTCACGCTGCTCCCATCACTTTGCGGCCATCAGATTGCTGGAAAACTGATCTAAACGGCCGCTGGGTGCTACTTTAATACTTTATTTATTTATTTTTAATATGGCAAGCCGATCCGGCATATTAAATAAATAAAAAAAAGGTTAAAGTAGCTTCGGCCGGCGGCATCATCACCCAGCGGCCGTTTAGATCAGTTTTCCAGCAGTCTGATGGCTGCATAGTGATGGGAGCAGCGTGAGGGGTGAAAGGTGAGTGCGAGGGGGCGGAGCCACTTCACTTGACTTGTCCCCCAGGCCTTAGGCTGCCAGCCCTCCCCTGCTCACCAGGGCTGCTCACACTTTTGTGTTGGGCGTAGAGGAACTTTAATTTAGAATCCAGCCTTTATGATTAAATCTTTTTTTATTACACTATAATAAAACATTTAACTTTGCTATAGAAAGGGGAGCAGAGTACTGGTGCTCAAAACGAAGGTCACATTAGGGCAAGGCTGAGATCGTTAAGAAAAAAATGAAACTTTTTTTTTTTTAGATATCAATCTTTTTAAATCCTTTATTTCAAAGAACCATAAAAGATAACACATAATAACAGGAAAGCGTCTCTGTTCCACGGTATTTTTTTTATATTGCCTATTTTTCAAGAATGTAAAGGTCGGGGACCACAGTAAAACATAAGCATCAGCCTAAGTGGATTTTTGTTGGTTCCTCGTTGAATGGTTTACATCAGGTCAACTCAACAAGATGTCTAGAGTGCCGTTCTAGTTCCGAGTAACTGTATGTCATGGAAACATACGTGAACAAACATTTTCATTCTTGTGTTTTTCCTCCCCGTACAGTTGGCATTTAACACATAAGGCACTACACGGCTGTTTTCACCAGTGGCTACGAAACATCTGACAGAGCATAATAGCAAACAAAATACCTGTCATTACTTCCTATTAGATTCCGTACCTCTGCTTTATCTGTCTAGACAGGTGGAGAGCGGATACGGTCCCTAAGGTGGTGGAATTTGGATTAAAGAGCTTTCAGAGTGCCGGTATACGTGCGTGCGCATTTGTCAGCGGGCGCGGAGGGGGTGAGAAGAGCTAAACCAAAAAAAAAAAATCGATAAGAGAAAACAAAATAACCTCATTCCACGAAAACAAACTATAAAAGCAAAGGAAATGTTATTAAGGTCCACTGCAGAAAAATCATATTCACCTAATTTATGTCATTATGCCATCTTCTGGCAGTGGAGAATGAATCAAATGGTGTTGCAGCCGTGGGATGTTAAAGAAAATGACTGTACTAAAGAAATTTGACGTAATGCCATAATAACACAACAGGTGACAGCTGTCCCAATCCTAACCAGACGACGTGTGACACAAAGACATCTTCCTTTGGCAGGAAATACTTATGGCTTCATATTGACATACCGACGAAGAGCTGAGATGCGGAGATGATCGGGCCAAGGAATTTCCCATTGTAGGCTACCTAGAGCTCTCCCTCTACTAGGAGAGGGGTTCCTGAGGGGGTAGCTGCCCATAGGCACAGGGCAAATCAGCCCCACACAGCCTTGAGTGGAATTTCCCATTGAGGAATTTCCCATTGTAGGCTACCTAGAGCTGTCCCTCGACTGGGAGAGGGGTTCCTGAGGGGGTAGCTGCCCATAGGCACAGGGCAAACCAGCCCCACACAGCCTTGAGTGTGTAGCGAGTGGGAGGGTAATGGGTGGGAGTGGGCACGTCCAAGAAATTGACCCAGGAGCGTTCCAAGGAATGGAGAGAATACTTTTGGATATTAATGGAAAATTAGCATCTTTTATGAAAAAAAGTTCATATTTAGTTCATTCAGTTTTAAGCAGAAACTTAAAACTTTTAGCTCTTTGGGGTTCTCCTTAATAATTGTAATAATGCCGTAATTTGTTATGTGAGCTTTTAAGATGAGTAGCTCCTAAAGTATGTCCTTGGCCTCAGGGTACCCTTTGGATTCTACTTAATACCCTCATATGTCATATGAGAATTCGTCTTGCGTAGTGTATAAAGAGGTCTCAAAATGAGTTCTTTTCTGTAGCTACGTCCAAGCGCTAAGAACACAAGAAGCCGGTTTATTTCTCCTAGAATCCTGTTCTGTTCGCATTCGGTTTGTCTGGATATCAGCCCACGAGCCCAACCACCAAGCTTCAAAACGAATTCTGTCCGTGGTTACCCTTCAGGAGCAACACTTTGAGTTAGCGAAGGAACAATTTAACATTCAGACACGGTAGATCAATACATTGTGGTTACTGGTCAATCTGTCCCCGGGAAAGCATATCTTTTTTTAACGAATACCCATGTTTAAAGCATGATATCCATTTTAACGAGACGCTAAAGCAGAAAGATAAATTGTGTCATTAAAAAAAAAAAAGACCTGTCACATTCACATGAACGTTGTCCTAAAGTGAAGTCAAATCCGTCAATGTTGTTGTTGTTTTTTAAACTGATCAGCTTTTTAAATATATTTTAGTCTCCTAACATCAGCCCCGGGTATAAAACACCCTAAAGCAAATTTGTCACCATTCCAAAAATGTTATTTTACGGATCAGCTCAAATTAGCTTAAGTAAGGGTATCTAGAGATTAAATTAAGTAATATACAGCATATGTATGTTAGAAACCCGTGATCTGTGTATCCTATAGCAACAACTATCCCTATGAAGTTATTCTTTCTTCAGGTTAGTGTTCCAGTAAAAGCTGATTGGTTCTCGCATTGGGACGGAACTTAGGTCACCAACAAATCCTCAAGTGACCAAGTTCGTAGACCAAGAGGTTAAGGAAGCCATAAGTGTCAACGGATTCTCTGTGGCAACAGTCTCTGAGGTTTATTCACTAAAACCCAGCTATAGCATCGCACGTGCCGAAACCTCTGCAAGCAAGTTCTGTCCACACTGACTCAGGAGAAAGCTAAGGTGTAGAAGCTGCAGGAAACTTGGGGCGCTTGGGCTGCAGCCTTTAGTCGAACTCAAAGAAATGTTTAAAGTGTATTGTATTGGACTCTCCGGGGTCTGAGAAAGGGAAGTGATTTTTCTCTAAAGGAAGGGCCAATTAAGGGATTAAAATTTCAATGCAAATAGTCAGGAATGAAAAGATTAATTAATTATGGCTATTCCTGGGTTATTTCAGATATTAGTGACCTCCAAATACCCAATTCACCAGTCAGGAATGATCCAATTAATCTTGGTACCTGATGCAAAATAGCTTCTAACATTCATATCTTCTATTTGGGATTAATCTTAAATGCTACAAATAAAACTACTTATGAAGTAGCCAGCTTCATAACATCAAATACAGAGGACCGACTTTATATCAAAATAAATTCAACAAAGCGCCCTCTGGCACTAAAACTAAAAGTTGGAAAATAAAAAGAGACGGGCAATGTAAGGGGAAAATGTAAGGTTCTTCATTGCAGCAGGAAGAAGGAGACCGTTTCTGGTCAGATCTCACCAAGAGTATTGTGAACAGTTCTGGAGACCCCCATCTCCAGAAAGATATTGACATTCAGGAGAGAGATCAAAGAAGGGCTACTCTGGTCTGCAGATTAGGAATTATTATGAAAGACTAAGGGATTTCAATATGTCTTCCTAGAATTAGTATTCAACAAGCTCATCAACAGTGGAGAAATGTGCGATGGAGACAAGTGAACTCAAACTCATCCCATCCTTGCCCTTGTGGTCATTTGGACATCATAAGGACTTTCTTATGTATCAGATGAGCCTTGCTCAGGGCCAGCTCAATTAACTAAGCCCAGGATTATGTTTGTCTAGATCTCATGTGACTACCAGCCCAGGCACCTGATTTCTTTGATTCCAAAAGTCAATCTTAATAATAATTTCACCTAGAATTCTGAGAGGAGTTGGTTACTAGTGCGTTGGTCTCTAAAATTGAGCATTGATTTGTGGTTTAAATAACACTTCAAACGCTCTGATAATAATTAGGATTTTTTTCTTTAGAATCAGTACTAAACTAGCAAATTTATGTCCGGATGGGATTAAGGGATATCCCTGTGTAACGGAAAGTGTTTGCATTACATGCGTAGCAGTGAATAGTTAAACTCTACTTAGAGCTTTTGTGTCCCTTTAATTGAATTCAATAGCAGTAACATTTCAATTCTCTCCTGGCAGAGTTCATGGGCCTCCTTTTAAGTGATCATATCGTTATATCTATTTTGACTTAAAAAGTTATAGCTAGAAAGGTTTCTTCAAGGCTTTTGCACACTCTATAAGGCAGCGACATTGATTATAGTTTAAAATTCAATGGGCCGTGAAGGATCATAACAGCTGCCTGTGAAATGTTCTTTTTTGGCCAGACTGTTCTAGCCCGGAAAGTGTTGTAAAAGCTCTGTTATAATAGCAGACATAAGCGTAAATGGATCAATGTTAAAGTGCACAGACGCAGTATCTTTACACAGAGCTAAATAGAATTTACTAAAAGGTACGTTAGATTGAGGGGTAGACATGCTAAACATTAGTCCCACTCTTCTACAGTTGAACCCTCCTAACAGCTCTGCCAGCTCCTTCTTCACTAATGTCTTAATAGCATCTTTATCGATGACATTTTGAATTCTTAGGGTTAATTACGGGCATCTACAGTTACTGAGTTGGTGGGATTAGGCTGCAAGTCCTGCCTTGCGCATGAAGTGAATTTAAAGTTCTATTTCCCAAGCGAAACATTCTGTAGCTGAGAAAATTCAATCAACTTATGCAATTGATCAGTCTTCCATGGTGGAAAATATGTTGGCGCTGTAGGGTAGTCTTACTGATCCTGGGATGTCTTATCAGAAACAGTTATGGGCTGTCTCGCCAATTACATTCTTTATTAATATGTTGGCAGCCTAAGTTACAGTCTAGGGAGCTGGGCCATTATTTCTTATGGAGATCTCTCTTCTTCTAGTCACCAGTACAGCAATGTACAGTAGGAGGTCGTGTGATATACGAGATGGAATACCACCATGGGAATGCAGAACCTTTGTGCTTAAATAAACACGTGTAAGCACCAAGATACTTTGCCTTCTTGCATTGGTTGTAAGGTTTCAAGAGATACAAGCTGATCAAGTAGGGTAATGGGAATTCCAGTACCAATGTTGTAGTTTGTGACATCTGCCGCATAACCATGCCATACACATGCTTACAGGCAATCACCTATTATTAGGTAGTCTTGACATTATTACATGTGTTGCCAAAACAAACAACGAAAGTATATGGTGTCGTAATAATGTGAATAGAGAAACTGAACTATTACTATGGCGAAACAGATGGAAAATCATCGATATATCCTGGCTCTCTAAGATGCATTGTCCAAAGGTGCTATGTGTATCAATCTGATAGCTCATCCATCACATGATTTAACAAATAAAACCCAATTATCAGCTAATTTAATCAAACTAACTCAGAGAAAATCTAATCTATTTTAATGCTGGAATGTCTTTTTCCATTGAATAATTCAGAAGGTGTTCTGGCATCAACGAACAAAATGGCCTGTTCTTTATTACTTTTTATCAAAGCCCACGAGAAATGCTTAACCCTGTAATTACCCAAAGTATTAGCAACCAATTACTTTAATGATATGAACTTCATATCCTCTGGCATCAATGGGGTTAAAATGACAGAAAAGGGTTATTATATCCAGAACTACGATTCATCACAGACACTGCTTAGAGCTTGAAAATAAAAATAAAAATCTACTACCCCATACTCCAATGTTTAAATAAAAAGCCAACCCCTAACTGATTTAAACAATAGCATATTGCGAAATGTGAATATAAAAAAATATGAAAGTTAAAACAGCTTAGTAGAAGAATAATGAACAACACAGTGTGAAAGTTATTAAACGGGTTATGTCTACCTGGTTGAGGAACCTTAAATTCCCTTTTTACATACTGGTGCCACTGGGTTCCTTCAAACTCCTAAATCAATAATCCGTTTACAAAGTCAATGTTTGCATTACACTTTGCTAAATAAGCAGGCAATCGAGCACAAGCTTTCACAGAGGAAATCAAGGGTGCCAGCAGTTGACTGATTTTCATTAATATTGCTAAGCACAAAGTAGGAAATCAGCAGTGTTCTATAAGAAGACTTTCTTGCTTGTTTCTGCTACACGGTTCACTGTGTTCATGAAAATATTTCTATTTAGTAACAGTTATTCTAGATAAATACAGTTGAGGATCACCAAACCAGGGATTCCAGTGGCTCACTGATTGCCAGAGCCAGCTTGTGGCAATTGGCTTTGTCTCGACAAGGTAGCACGGTCTTGACAGTTACCTTGACAAGTTGCCAATGGATCGTGGTGTGTTTCTGAGCTGGTTCATATTAATTTTGATTTAGTTATTTGCCCCTAGCAAAGCATCCCAGGGACTGTCATTCTCCAAGATCTGCCATGCTAGGCCTTTAAATCCTCTGAAATAATCACCCCTAAATCCCTTTCCAAACACGTTGAAGTTAGCACTGTCTCAAATATTCTATACTCTGCCCTTGGGTTTTTATGCCCCAGAAGCATTACTTTGCATTTATCCACATTAAATGCCACATCTCTGACCATTTTTCCACTTTACCTAAATCATTTGCCATTTGGCTTATCCCTCCAGGATCATCAATCTTGTTGTAAATGTTTGTGTCATCAGCAAAAAGACATACCTTTCCATCAAGACCTTATGCAATATCACTAACAAAAATATTAAAGAGAATGGGTCCAAGTACAGATCCCTGAGGTACCCCACTGGTTTACTCAGAATATATGCCATTGACTACAACTCTTTGTTGTCTGTCACTCAGCCACTGCCTAATCCAGGGGTAGGCAATCTTCGGCTTTCCTGATGTTGTGGACTACATCTCCCATAATGCTCTTACAGTCATACTGCTGGCAAAGCATCAAGGGAGATGTAGTTCACAACATCTGGAGAGCCGAAGATTGCCTACCCCTGGCCTAATCCATTCAACAATATTGGCATCTAAACTCAGAGATTGAGGTTTATTGATAAGTCTTCTATTGGGGACGGTCTCAAAAGCTTTGCTGAAATCCAGAAACGCAATGTCTACTGCTCCACTATATAAAAGTTATGTATATATCTTTTTAAACTAATATACCTGAATATTGTTTTCAGCTGCGATCAGTCTATCCAAAATATTTGGAATTAAAGATAAAGTCCCATGAAAAAAAAACATTTTTCTCCTTGACTCTAAAATTCAGTTCTGTAGGAGTCCCTCTTTAAAGATAGTTATTTATTTTTATGATGCAAGATACCGTTATAGAGAAAAGAAGCCTGTTTTGCAGTACATGTTCTTTCTGTCTCTGACATCTTATAAATTCAATAGATACAGCTACTTTTAAGGTTTTTTTTTTGTTTTGTCTTTTTTTTTCACATTTGTCAGACCACTAAAGAAAAACCTTGAATGGAGCAAAACTTAGATGAATAGAAGCCATACATAGCATTTCAGAGTTTCCATAGAAACCAGTAAAGTCAAGGTTAATGCCCGCAATCTAACGAGCAGAAACAGCTAATTATGTGAGGTATGGTACGTATTAAAAAGGAAATTCATAATTATAAGTATGCTAGAACTGGAGACTGGTTTAAAGAATTAAATCATAGGCAAATAATATAAGTAATCATTAAAAAATAGGCATTTTTCTACATTTTGTTATATAATGTATTTTAGGAACCTTCGAGGCTTCAGCAGCATATTTTTATTCCGGTTTCTAGAGGACGGCTGTCCCCGATTGCCAAAAAAATAGTTTTTCACCGCAAACTACGGTAAGAATAAAGTATTCGGATTCTATGAGCGCCTTACGAACAGGGCCACCATAAGGCATAGACATTGCCTGGGGAAATGAATCATCCCCAGCATAGGATTCTGGGAGTGTGAGTGATATCATCTCATTATACCCAAAGCATTATGGGAAGTGTGTCTCGTTTGCTTCAGGAAAACCCGGCACATTTTGTTAATACCCTTTCTGAGCAGCTGAATGGATTTGAAGTGAGTTGGCACAGAGTTGCCGTAAAGCTTTATGAAGTAGGATTTGGGCAAACATTCCTTCTTCAGAACCATCTCAGGGAACTTTGGCTAAATTCCTAAACTAAAATGAAGAATATATCCTACCATCCGCTCAAATAGTAGTTTCTCACTTCCCAACAATCTCGTTTTCTGAGGATCAGTTCCCGTTTTGGTGGGTCGGCCCACCACCGAGCTTCAACGCTGTCCTGCTTTTGATTTCAGATGATGGTTAGTTTGAGAGATCCTCGGATTTCCCTTGGCCAGCCTAGGGAGCTGAGGCCACCATCACCGCTTCCCCGTGGCCACCACGTGGGACTAAAACTTAAAACAAGTTATGTGGTGGTATCAAAGCTGTTCTCGTCTACAACCTGACAAAAAAGGTCATTTTTAAACCACTACCTAAGCGAAAAACAACTATTATTAATATGCTATACACAGCTAAAAGAATTAATGATAACCTTGGAACCTGTCAGCTCCTCTTAAACTTTTGCCGGCATTTATTTTTCGGCATAAAGCATTGCAGACTTTTGAAACCGCGCAAAAGTTATTACATGTTGCAAACCAAGAGAGATATGAACTTCTCTCCGATCCTCAAAATTACCTTATTCCCAACCGGATATCAAAATGAAATAAAAAGAGCTCCTTTAATTCACTGGAAAAAAAAAAAGCTTTATGCTGTAAAAGAATGTAATTAAAAATTAATATTCGGATAGACCCAAATAATTAAAAGACAGGCACCATAGGCATTGTTAATATGAACAAAGTGATTTTTCACCGGCTAATACTTTAATGAACAAAAGAGGATATGGGAAAACAGAGAGGGCTCAAAGCTCTGGGGCCGGTACATTGGATGTGAAGCCATGATAATGATAATTCATTAAAAAAACACTGCCATGGGAATCCAACAGTCATCTCGCCCCTGCATGGATAGTTCTGAAGCAATGTACACACACAGCAAGTGTCTATCATACAATACTTTAAGTTTGTTTTTACTTTCTTCATGGTCGGGGCAAACAAGATCATAGAGAAATAGACATAGCATTTAAGTGTGGTTGTAACCACAACCACAGGCCCTGTTACAAAAACTGCCCGGGAGTCCCAACTTCACCAAGCAACATGTCCCACAGTGCCACCTTAACCCCCAAACAGCTTATCAGTGCCATCTTGGCCCCCAACAGCCTGCTTGTGACATGTTTTCCCACAAGGAGCTTGACAATTCCACCAAACAGCCTGCCTGTGCCATCTTTGATCCTAAATAGCCTGCCTGTGCCTACTTTGCCCCCCAAAAAGCTGCCTGCGAAATCTTTGCCACCAGTCTGTCATTGTCCCCACACAGCTTGTTTCTGCCTTTTTTGCCACAGGCCAGCTTATCACACTCATGCTGACAACACTACCTCTCACATCACTTATACATACATGCTCACACACAAACACTTAGACATATCTGTGCTAACACCCACTTACACTTTCATGCTCTCATAAGCAAACACGTACACATATACATTCATGTTCACATAAACTTACACACTCATGCTTACACATACACATTCATGCTCACACGCTTATATATACATTCTCATTCTAACATACATAAATACACACATACAATCATACATACTCACTCCCTCTTACACCCCCTTACCTCACCCACTTTTCTCTAGGGGACCCAAGGCAACCCCAGAGACCACACTGTGCAAGCAGCCTCTTTTCTACTGCGGGGTCACGTACCATAACATGACGTAATGTGACCCGCTGTGTTGCTGTCTCCCCGGTTCAAAATTGTTTAAGGGCTGGACTGACCATGGGAAGACAAGAACGCGGCTGGGTCACATTACGTTACATGACCCCTGCGCCCCTGGTTGTTATGTCACTGGCTGAACACTTAGTTATTAGATCTCCAGGATGAAGGAGAAGTGAGAATTGTGATTACAATTAGAAAACCCTTCTTTCTGCACCGGCGTGAATATTTGCAGACAACAGAAGAAACGGTATTTCCTCATCATGACATTTTAGTCTCCTCATTGGGAGCCATTTAATTTAAATGTATAATTTCAATAGTTTCGAATGCGTCTTCTGCTTTAGTATAGTAATTAAACTGTACAGCTCTAGCTCCCATGAGTCAGAGTATTGCTAATGCAATAAGACAAGGATAGGAAACAGAGAGGATCGCAAACAGAGAGGGTAGGGTTAATATAGCTGGTTGATTTAGCATATACATATTATTGTATGAAGATGCTGACTTTCTCAAAGTCACTCCATTACCTAAATGGACAGCGGCCATGGAGGTCATAAGACATGGGATCAGAATCTCCATCCCCAGGCTCTGTCTCCATTGTTCATATAAGCAAATTCTCGCCATTGAGAAGAGACCTAGGGACCTCTCATCTCTGGATAAGACCTTTGGTGTCTCAAAGTCCATTAATATCTATAAATCAGGCATTCCATTGAACAAATAACAAAGTCCCCAGTTAATTATAACAGGGTTAAAAAAAGATTAACTACAGCTTATGATATAGTTTTAAACCCTTACACAAAGACGAAATATCTTTTAAGACTTTGCATGTCACTTCGACAAGTCAAAACATTTTTTTAAAAAGTTCATTCTCTGGGTTGAGAAACATGCTAATTTATTTAGAGAAGCTGAATATTCAATGACTTCTTCCATTCTCATTACAGACCTTTTCGGCGGAAGTGGAAAAGTACAGGTAATTGTTTCAAATTATGTAGCCGCTGGAATCCTGTACCTTGCGCTAGAACAGAGCTCCCCTGGCAATTGTTTAAGAAGTCTGTCCTTGTGGATTAAATCATCGCCACCAGCCTTTTATTGTTCGTTTTACAGAAATAATAGAAATATTGTAATATGCAAATATGACTAAAGCGACTACCATAAAAATGACCTGTTTTGGACTTTATCAAGCTGATGACTTCATGCCAGCCATGCATCTTGAGTTGGAGAGCTTCATGTTGGCTACTACTGCCTTGGACTCTGTCTCTGCATATCCAACGTCCAAGCTCCACATATATAAATATATGCTGAAAATTGTTAATGGAAACCAAATAATAATAAATTAAATTGTAATTGATGTGTAGCTAGCAGTAGGACAACATCAACGGAACCACTCATCAAAATTTTGCTTGTTGGGTTGGGTGTCTTGATTTATTAGCGACAGTATCCATAATTAATGTGCAAAGTCAATTAGCAATCGATAAAAACGTGTAATTTATTGTTGGTGCTCTCTCCATCCTGCTTCATATGGGAGTTGAGAGATGGTATGGCTGGGGGGGGGGCATGTTATCAGCTCATATCCTCTATGGCAGGGGTGTCCAACCTGCGGCGCTCCAGCTGCTGCAGGACTACATCTCCCATATTGCTCTGCCAGCCCCTTAGCTGAAAGAGCATTATGGGAGATGTAGTCCTGCAGCAGCTGGAGGGCCGCAGGTTGGACACCCCTGCTCTATGGGAAGAAAAAACGCTCACTCACCAAGAGTATAAAGAATTGCCCCGGAGGTCAGATAAACAGCTGTGATTCCACTTAATTTATCCATCAACAAGGCAGAATAAGCGACAGCTGTGTATGGCACTATATTCCCTGTATTGCCCGTATAGAATCTAGAAAAGTATTTGGATTATTCTATCTCGTCTTCATTTCCTCCTCTAGGTCTTCGGTATTTGTGATGCATTATACCCTTTAAAAACCGCTTTGAACAGTAAAAAAAACACATCTTGTGCGTTCTTACTTTATGATTAGATTAAACCATCCATCAGCCATCAACGATACTTCCAATATCGCAAAGCCTAGCATTTCAGCGCAGAAATGCACAAGTAGACACTCCGGTGATTACGTGGTTAAAACGCCCCAGGATTCTCATCTCGTTTTAGCTAGATCGGGGCCACATGATCAATCACAGGTCTTATCCCGTTTATCAAGATGTCTTGCAATTGTAGCCTAAGTGACTAATGGCCGAACGCAACTATCTCAAGGGTTTAAATCGTATTTATCACACGATTCTTGCCCATTTATAACCTAAATGACTTTGCTTGAATGGTAAGATTTTATTCTTTATTTATTTTTTTGCCGGAGACATATGCCAGTTACGGAGTTACGAGAACGTTCGGTTTTTATTTGCTTCCTGCAAATAGAGAAAACCACCTTCCTGCTGCTAGTACGTTTAATCAAATAAACTCGCCCGTTGCCAGTCGCTTTAATCAAACTAACATTTAATAGGCTAATACCTTAAAATGTCACAGGGACGACCTGTAAAGTAATATATATAGCACAGGGCTATACTTTCATATTTTCTTCTCTTCGACGGGTCAGAATATGTCTTGTGAAGATGTTAAGAAGCACATTTTTCAATTGCGATATATATATGAAAAGCAGAGAGGTGCAAGCTGGCTCTAAACCAGTTGACTGATTTGCAGAACGCAAATGATATCAGCGTATTTGCAAATAAATTGGCAGATTTTTAATTTTCCCTAATGCGGATTTTATTGGCTCAAATGTTTGGCTGGATCCGTTACGATGCAAACCCACCAAACACCGCGGATACGGCAAATTTAGTACTTATTATCCAAAATATGTTCTAGTTACTGGAAGGCACCATGTGAATCTCTCTAAACAGTTAAAGGTGCTGTTCCACTTAGAGAGAAAAAAAAATAATTGTGAATGCTCAGCAAAGAAACCTTTAGCAGATTATTCATTTTATTCTTTACTCGGGAAAAAAAAAAATACAAATCTTTACAAAAAATGCAAACTTGTAAGACTTTTTTTTTGTTTCTGTGGAAATAACCAGGCCTGCTTTTCGTTTTGTCACATGGGAATTCATTGTTACCGGAATGAAAATATGAATGAGGCAAAAAATGTACTTGATTAAATAGTTGTTTTTGGGAAGGGTTTGTGCATTTAATTATACTAGGAATGATGTTCAAATTCTATATTTGGGTAGATGGAACAGCACCTTTAATAGTCAAGACACGGTCATATTCCAATTCTTACACCTATATACAACACACTATATTGTTTCACCCCAATTACAGGCTGCAGTATTGATTTAGGTCAGAGACAAAAAAATGGCCTATAACAAGGTCAATAGGCGAGCAGAACACAGGCTTCATGGTAAGGTCTGGTTATTCTCTTGGTCTGTCTCTTTGTCTCTAATTCAGCTGATGTCACCACCATACCTGGGAACTACTGAGCTCCGGCTACCCAGAGCCTTTTCTTGCGCAACGCGGCCAGGACTGCCCACTTACATCGGTGGGGGGGTTCCTGCTGGCATTGGGGGCATTCCTGCTGATATCGTGGGAAACACCCTTATTTCAATGGGAAATGGGCAGGGAGCTGGGCGTGTCAAGAGCCCACAACCCGGTGTTGACCCAGAGAACCGAAGAAGCGGTGCTTCACCCAGGTATGGTCACCACACATGAAACAGAGCCCCATACCTCCAAGTATGTCCCAGTTTTAGCAGGATAGTCATGAGTTTCAATCTCACTTTTTGGCGCAGTTGGGATCATGGGCCAGTTGGGGACCTCTGATACAGCACAGACCTCCACTGTAGTTCCTTCATGGCCACCTTGTGACACAAGTTGAAGAGACACAATGTGGGTCTTTGGGTAAGGTGGGCAGGTGGTCATGCCCCCTCCCTGGTCTGGTTACAACCCTCTTTCCACTTTTAGTCACACACCCCCTAACACAGGTGTCTGTGTCCCGATCTGGCCAGCTACTAGGTTGGGGGCATGGAGTAACCATAGTGCCTATTTACCTTTCTTTTGCTAAGGCACCTTTAAGAGGCAAAAACATATAATATCCTGTTAAAAACTTGTTTACACTTAAAAATAATTATGAAATATTCAGATGGTAAGAAACGAATTAAAGGTAAATCAGTATTCAGTGCCTCGTTACATTTTCTTACGTTGCAAGTGTTCAGGAGGGAAATGAGTACGGCATTTTACCGAACGAGAACAATATGGCTTTTATCTCTTGTGGTGCGAATCCCTTTCCCCGAGAAAATGCTTTAGCTGTATAAAAAAAGAGTATACAGAACAAATGAGTTTCTTTGCTTTTGGCTGAACTTTTTATTGTCTTTATTTCACAGCTCAAGAATTTCCCTCAGGTAATAGATAGCACCAGGACTAATATATATAAAAAGAACTGTCAAGGAACGCACAGTTGGGGCCTCAGTAATCCCGTATAGGCGCACAGTATTTATACAACGATATTTTATAGAATACAATTTCATTCTTTCTTATGAATGTTTAATCGCATACAAATAACAAGGGAAGTCTAAGTAGCTTTTTTTGTTTCTATGGCAACGGCCTATCAGTGCCTGCCTTTGTGTCACATGATAATTAGGCATTCTCTAAGAAAGTATAACTGAAGCAAAACATTACATGGTTAAAGAATTTTTTCCCGGAAGGGTTTGGACATTCGCAGACTAGGGATTGTGCTTCTAATTAGGCATTTGGGTTTAAATTGAGCAGAGCGGATGAAACGGCACTTGTCATTTATTAGTTTGTGAGCAAGTTGAAAAACCAAAAACAAAACACACGTAAAAACAAATATGTAAGACGGTAGGAAAGCAGTAATTCCATGTTCTCTAGAAGTACATATACGTATACAAAGCAGGTTTGTCAGCCAAATGACGTGTAGATATTTTTATAAATATGAATTTATTTTTACATATATATATATATATATATATATATATGTGGTGATATTACGCAAACTCACAGAGCTGTTAAAAAGTATTTGCCCCTTTCATTTATGTTTGCCTATTTGTCACATTTAAATGTTTCAGATCATCCAATAAGAAAACAGACAATGTGAGTAAACACAAATTGCAGCTTTACAATACTTTCAAAAAGCAATTGCCCCCTAAACCTAATAACTGGTTGCGCCGATGTCTGACAAGCGTTTGTGGTCCTTTTGGTCAGCGGTGGTTTTTGTCTCGCAGCTCTTCTGTGAACACTGAGAGGCAAAAAGTGAGGCCGGCAGTTCTTTACACGTTAGTCTGGGTCCTTTTGTAACCTCCTGTATGAGTCGGCGATGCGCTCTTGGAGGAATTTTGGTCGGCCGGCCACTCCTGTGAAGGTTCACCGCTGTTCCACGTTTTCTCCATTTGTAGATAATGGCGCTCACAGTGCTTTGCTGGAGTCCCAGAGCCTTAGAAATTGCTTTGGATGATTTCCAGACTGATAGATGTCAATGACTTTGTTTCTTCTTTGCTCTTGAGTTTCTTCAGATCGTGGCATCATGTGCTGCTTTTTGAGGCCTTCAAGCCTACTTCACTTTGCAAAACACGTTCTATTTAGATTCAACAGGGCTGGCAGTAATCATGTCTGGGGGTGTCTAGTGAAATTGAACCCAATTTTCAATTAAATTTGGTTAATTAGTTGATTTAGTAAGTAAGGGGGCAATTCCTTTTTCAGTGCCAGGTTGGGTTGGATAGCTTTTTTCCTTCTATAAATGAAATCATCATTTAAAAATGTCATGTTTACTCGGCTTATGTTTGTCTAGTACTAAGATTAGTTGGATGATCAGAAACATTTAAATGTTAGAAGGAAGGGGGGAAATATTTTATAATAATGTAAACCAAACCTCCAAAAGCAATGAAATACAATCAAAAGTGGAGTAAGAGCGCAAACCTCTACTGGACAAGCCACTGGGCAAGTGGGACTCTTGGTAATAGAGTTGGAGGAACCTCACTCGGCTAGGACCAGCTGGTCAAGAGTAGAGGCCTGTATGCCGGCTCAAACTTCTCCACTTCTTAAATAGTTTGGTCCGGACACTTGTGAGAAATCACCTGTTCCTTTAGGTTGCCCACCCAGGACAACACAGATGAAAACCATTGTGCCAAAAAAAAAAAAGATAGTAGAAAGAAAATGTTTTCTTTTAATATCAAAGCCGTAGAGACTACGCAACGGGAGTTAATGAAGTGATGCATGTCCCTGCCTTTATTTTAATGCTGTAAGCACATTGATTTTGGCAGAGCATTCTCTTTTTTTTTTCTCTCGAGATGGCCAAAATCTGAAATCAATTTGCAGAACAAGCAGTCATCAGTCATTAATGGATTTCTCATCATGTTTTCTCCGGGGGTCAAAGAGGGTCCCCTCGGGGATCGCCCCCCGATACACACAGAAGCATTTTAATAGAGAGATGATCCCGGCACATAAACGGTGTCAATAACACTTGCAGAGGGGAATCTTTAGCTGGACCTGCAAGCTTTCTGTATCCAATTTGGTAACTAAGTACTTTTTTTTCTGCTGGATGGATGACATCATACCAGCTAGTTAAATCCTTCTATGACTTAATTGTTTACAAAATTTTTTTCCTGAATTGAACGGAATTCCGTATAGAGCAGACATTTTCCAGATTCTCAAGTAGAACTACATGCTGCTTGTCATTACCCAACACAAAACGGTCCCAGTTTTAAGGTATTTTAGTGCTTCCTGGTTGTTTTGCTGATTTTGTACACTTTTAATTATTACTTAAATGTTTTGTAACAGGTGCAGGAATCAATTGGTGGAGTGTCTTTAAAGGACAATCCAGCCATCATGATGCAAACTAAAGAAATTAATGGGGTCCCTTTAAATGATCACGCGGCAAATGCATGTGTCTCATGTGGCACGTGATATACTTACCGGTGCTGGCCCAGTGAACGTTGTGGGGTGTCTAATAAAACCTCCCATGCGCTCCCATTGATCAGTGGCAAGAACTTACTTTACTGCCTAAAGTAAGTGATTTTGTATTTATTGTATATTAAAGTACTCATAACGCCTATTTTTGGTAAGGCTGTCATTGATATTAAACTGTCCCTTTAACTATCTGAGCTGCTAGCGTAATTAGTCCCAATATGTGGCTCAAAGCATTTTTCTCATATCTTAAAAACAATTTTAATGCAACATGCATATATTCTATTATGAATTAATTTATGTAAACTTCTTTGTTGTACATAGGTAGATATTAACATGTTTTAATCCTTTAAACCTACAACCTACAGGTGTTCTAGAATAATCGATGTTCTTGCACAGAAAGTCCTTCCATGTTTGTTGCCTTGGAAATGTCACATCTTTCATTCTATTGTAAAACACATTAATTCTCTAACGAACGCAAGACAAGATATCAGTCCCATGATAACCAGCCATTAATTAACCAAGTCTTCAAAAAAATCTAAAATTTTAGTTTTGTTAAGGAAAATTCATGGACGTGCGCATTTGGAAATTCAATAAACCATGGAAAACATAGTCTTCTACTATCAAATGTGGCACCAAAGACCTTTGAAATGCTTTAATAAACCATACCCTGGATCACACTGTTTTAGAAATAACTATAAGGGCTACGGGTCTGCAGATGTATTTGGCGACAGATCCGTTGATGGTCATCCACATGAGTGCAGCCACCAGCTGGATAGACATGGCCACGTGATACATTTTTACACTAGCAGCCTAGACTTCTTCAGGACAAGATTGGCTAATAATGATGAATGGGAGGCAAAAACCCATGAGGCCCTTGACACATGTACCAGATGGTCAGTCAAGGTCTACCATCTAGTCCTTGACTGACTTATCATTGTGGGAGATATGGTTCAAAAACAAAGGAATAGGAATAGGAACAGGATCTGGAGTGTCTCATCATGGTTTTTGTTCCTTGGATTGCAGATGATGTGAACACATCTCCTGCTTGCTACTGTTGAACGTGCCATATAGTCTCAGCCAGTTCCAGCACCTATGGAGTCCAGGGGGTCAAATTAGACCCCTGCACCCACGTGGAGAAAGTGCTCCAAAAGACTTTATACGCCTTCTTTGTTGGCAAGGCCGCATGGGACAATAAAACTCCCTTTTAATTTGCTTTTTGTTGTGATCAGACTCGGATCTCTGCCCTGTTGTCTAAAGAAATAACAATATAAGTTACAGGTCAACTTCAATGCTGTAGTCATTACCACATGGGTCATCATTCTCTGTCAATTTAAATTCCTATTATCTAGTTAATAAGAATAACCTTGTCTTTATAGCTCAATTTTTTTTTGGTTTGCTTTGTCCTCGGTGACCTCCAGAAAATAAAATTGGAAATGACAAGTCACTTCTTTCACGATAAACCTTCCAGTTCATTTGGTATTGTTGGTCAATAGTGAGCATTACCATTAATTTTGCCTGGTTGACTCTAGGTGCTGAATTCGAAGATCAAGAAATAATGAGAGTTTTGGTGATTTTGCGTTGACCCTTGTTTTAAAGGGAACGCATCATCTAACGTAAATAGCGGTGGAGCTTGAGCACAATATCCATTAAATGATCCATGAACCAAACCAGATGTCTATTGCCAGTCAATTATTTATTTTAAAAAAAGAGTAATTAGGGGCAATAAGGTGCAAAAACCATGGAAACTAATGGAATGTTCTTGCTGATTGCACAACATTTGCTGTAGAATGGCTCTTTAGGAAAAGAAGGTATAGAAGCATACTTTGGCGGAAAGAGACAACCCTACTATAAAAAAAGACCAACAAATTAACCATCACCTCCAAAGTGGTTGTTTAGCATCCCCGGCATAATTAGGTTAAGCATTTTATGCCGCAATAAAGATTATAAGCGTTATTCCCATCATGCACTTACCGTGCCATTATCAATACCCCCCCCCATGTTCTTTTTAGCCATTTTCATTGGCTTTGCCCCTATGAATAAGCACCACCCCGGCAGCTTAGTAAAATCCCCTTAATTTAGTGTAAGGAATTTACAAATGATTTGGGCATAAAGTGCTGTGTACGGCTTCCGGATTTTCATTAATATGCAATTAACCCCTATGCCTCTCGAAGCGTCGCAAGGATTGAACAATTATGTTAACGGTACAGAAGGCAGTCTGATGTCATAAAGCTTCAGTAAGTTTCTACCGAGCAGAATGCGATCATTAAAAGCCCAAATGTCTCATTCGGTGAGTTAACGTGGAGAGGCCAATTAGACATGATATCTGCTGAGAGCAGCCTCTCTTTGATAGCCGAGCCATTTTCCTTTACCCAGGGCACAGATCTTAATTAAATGCAAATAATCTTTAATTTCGCAGGTACTAACAGGTTGCAGTCATTTCCCGCTGATGCGTCAGAGAAGATAAAAAAAACGTTTGGGTTACTTGGGGTTACGTCAGAAGCAGAGGGTGCAGGAGACCCGTGGCTTTCCAGGTGCGCTGGGCGTAAACTCCCAGAATGCTCAGCCAGCCATCAGCTGGGACGGTAGAATGAGTTTGTCAAGTTCAAGCTATCTTCATCACTAAATGCATTGATCCAAATCCCCTTTCAAGCTCCTGCCACTTTCAAAAGAAGGGCACAATTCCAAGGGCAATTACACTAATCCCCAGATCAACAACTTTAACCCCTTAAGGAACTGGGCCTTTATGCTATAGAACAATAGCAAGTTTTTTGCTACAATTATTTCGTCTAACGGATTGCTCTTATTTTCCTCTTTCTCATTTAGTGTACCCACACAAAATTGGATTTTTCTTTAAAAAAAAACATTTATTCACAGTTTTTACAGGTATATAAATTATCCACAGCTAGTATAGATGGGAAAAAATACCAAAAATATAATGATTAACTTACCCTGATTTCAATACCACCCTATGTTCCTATATACTGTAATTTTTATTTTTTAATATTCTTGCTACACCTAATATTATTTAGCATTACGGTCAATGGTGAATTTAAATTAGCCCGACCCAGGGCAGTGGCGCCAGTCCCCCCCTCCACAATGGGCATTCTGAATGGTTTAATAGGCGACTGAGCCCCCCCAGGATATGACATCATAGTTCAGTGTCCTGTGTCTTAAAGGTGCGCATTGCCTTTTAATGCCTTCTAATTCCATGTAGGCTGTGCTGGCCAATTGGTGAGATCCAAGCAGCAGGACATCGGGTGCTTGATCGCTCTCTGGGTTTTGTAGCAGGGGGACTGCCACCTCCCTCGACCTGCCATCCTCGATACATCACCCATTACAGTCGCCGATCCTCTCATATTGGCTATTTTTTACATGAAAACTGGCGAAAATTCCGCCACGGCAGCATATTTCTACAGCTGCTGACATCATAAAGTTACAACATTACATAAAAGACGGGACAGCATAAGCTTAGCTGTGACAAAGGAATGTAGAACCTAGGGGACACACTTTATTCCTAGAACCTTACACATTAAAACCAGACCTAGGAGCTTAAAATGTATAAAGCTGATCGTGGAAACTAATTATAATCATAGAGTAAGAAGATTTATCAGATATTTTTCAGAGATGTGGTATGTCTGACTTCACTATTTTTTTACAGGAAATGTAGCGTTTGTCAATATCAATTTGTATCGTTTCATCAATTTAGGACTAACTGCATAAAGACTCGAGATCTTGCTAAAAGCAATTCCGCGTGATAAACTGTTATTTTTTTTCCCTCTTATTATTGGCTGATTCTGTCTTTATCTAAATGGAAGGAAGGAGATTGAGATCTGCGTCGGACAGAGTCTGTATAGCCTGCCTCTCGCTTTTCAACGTATCAGATAAAAATCTACATAAAGCTCAAGTCGGGATCTGCAAGGAAACCCAGGAAAACGAGGTTTTCAAAGCGTTACCGAGAGATCTGAGACCAGAATACAGATTACCGACGTTAAACTATATGTGGAAAATCTCAACGAAAATGTCTGACACTTTCACCTTTATTAAGCGGCTTCCCGTAGGGACTGGGAATAGGGGTAATGGATTGTATCCAAAGGCCTCCATTATAAAAAGCTTATAAAAAACAGGTTGCTGGGGTCACAGGTTTCGCGCTAAAACCCCCAAGCTATTGTGATGAAAAATAAATGCACTCCAGACGCATTGATGAAACGCACTGATCTTTGCTTTTTTTGGAGCGGGGTGTTTGGGCTGTGATGTGAACATATTTAAGTATAAAAAAAATCGATCCATTGCTTTCCCAAGATTAGTTTTTTAAGTAAAATTTACCCAAAAGTAAATGTATTTACAGATTAACGCAAGCAATACAGTATATATTATTTTAGAAACCCACCTCTTATGTATATTACTAGGAGCAGCGATCCTAAAGTGTGACATACATACTCATGACATCATTACATTTCTGAGCTCATGTTGATCGTATTAGCTACATAATAGAACTTATTCAGAGACAAAGGTATTCAGACCCACAATAGGATCATTTTTGGAAGCCCCTATTTCCATGGGTGGTCTAGGAACATTCAGTGAATGAAGCACAAGGAGGATCCAGTCAAAGTGTCTGCTTTATGCTCCTGGTACACTAGGTTCCTGTATGTGGAACTGCAAGTAGAACACCCAACAACCGTTCAGACGGTAACACTAAATCTTTAAATCATAGCAGAGAAGGAGGAAATATTGTCTTCTGCCACGGTCTAGCCATCTGGCACACAAGCAAAGTGCCTGATAGGTCGCCGGCTGATGAGTGCCCATCGTTATCCAATCTGTCACTCGGCCAATGGTAAGATATGCCCATAGAGTATGAGAACATTATGTGTGGCCACATGTTTCGAGCCGACAGCCGACATATGTCATTTGCCCGGCTCTGGTGGACCATATAGTGAGTCTTCATCCTACCACAACAGGTACCCGAAGCTAGCCATCTCCACGGTTCAAGGGTCTCACCAGGGTCGTTTAACATAGGGCTATGATTTTTTTTTTTTTTTCTTTTAATTGACATGAATTCGACAATTCCGCGGGTTAAGACATTATTTCTTAAAATAACTCCTGACTAAGTAACGTATGAGCTATGGAAGAATCTTGTATAAATGTATGGTATTATATGCCTCTTGTTCATGTCTTTATTGTAAGTTTTAGCGTGATTGTACAAATGTATCTATTTATTTTTGTTTGTTCGTAGTTTTAATGTCTTAAAAATCCAATAAAGACTATTTAGAAAAAAAATAAGAAAAATCAAGAGTATCTCTCCCTGTTCCATTGAAAGATTAATAACCATTGCTTGTGGATTTGGTGATTGTGCAAACGATTAGATAGGGTTAAAGTATGGAAAACGGGGCTGATAGAAGACAGAGGTGTCACGTTTTACTAACTCTGTCTCTAAAGTAACTAAATAACACGGTGAATTTACTAAACATTACCATAATCCTTTCTTTGACATTGCTTGCGATGGGTTGTGTTCTTTCTTTACTGCGTTTTCCTTTTAAGTACTGTTCAGATAGTGGAAGTATAATTTGTTTAAAGAGATTAATGGGGATGAGCAGTAATTACCAGATAATGCTCAAATTACTATAGGCTGGCACAAAGAAATAAAAAAAGAACACTTTTTTTTTCCCCTCGATAAAAAGCAACAAAGTGAACATTTAATGGGCTACGAAACTTTTACAAAAAGGCAATTGCACTGATGGGTAATTTAAAGGAACCATATCTGTATCCTTTATTACTGAAATAATGTTTTGGGACCCGGGGATGTAATCTTTAAGTGGCTTTTACATCGTTATTTATGTAACCAAATAATACATTTAGAAAAAAGAATAGGTCTATTATTTACACGATTTCTTAACCCCTTAAGGACAATGGGCGGTGGCTAAACCCATTGAAAACAATGCATTTTGAGCCCGTACATGTACGGCCTTTGTCATTAAGGGGTTAAGACGATAAGCCAGGGTTTATATCTTTGTGAAGGTATTCAAAATGGCGTCTCTCACTAGCCAAAAGTGAAAAAGGATTTCTAATACATCTCTAATCATTAAATTACCCCGTAAACAAAATGATATTGGTTATTTGGAAAAGTAATGGGTCCTCGCAAATAATGATGAAATAAACATAGCCCGCCCCATGTATTTGTAGCTAGACATGAATATTATACTCTGTTTAGTACTTTAATAGGACCATAAAAGTTGCTCTCTATTTTTAGAGTATTGATGTGTCTTGGCTGACTCTGCCCTTCACCAAACAGACCTACAGAGTATTTAGTTAGAAAATATTGAGGACATTGTCTTCCCAAGCACAGACATTTAAATAAACGAAGGGAACTGAGCCATATAATAAGCTCCCTGCCAATTTTATCACTTCTTCAATAATTTAATATATCCTTAATAGCAAATCAGCTTTAGACCTAAAAGCTTGGCTCCCAACCACACAACAGCAATTACTGGAAAGTATACAGCGTATTATATTACTTTTGTTAGCGGCTGATATTAGGACATGAGTTACAGACGTGTTCCTGGAGTTCCTACACAATTCTGAGAGTGGATATGAGTAGTGTGCGGTCATTCATATTCTGCATGCTGCGCCACCTGATCTGCCCCTGGAGCATGGAGTATGGGGCACTGATGGCCAGTGCTCCACCGGTCTTTTGCCTGGTGTGCCAGATGGCCAGTCCGGGCCTGGCTAGAGCTGGCAGAGAATGGCACTTTTGCAGAAGAATGTAATTGAAGGAACCCTCTAGCCCTTGCCCTTTGACTACTTGTGATACACGGACCACCAGTTATCTCCAGCTCTAACAAGACCCCCCAGAGAAGGCATTCCACTGCAGCTCTGGTGCTCCACCTTGCCAATGCTGTAGTTGTTGGTCACACCGCAAGGGGCTTAAAGTAAACGTATTGGTCTCTATCCAGCTAAGGGCTTTAGTTCCCACAATGACAGGTGTTCTGTATGTTGAAAATCATACCGTCCCAGTCTCTCTCACGGCTCCTTCACTCCCCTCTGTGTCCCACCACTCCCCACCAAACCACGTCACTTACTCCGCTACTGCCTTTGAGAAGTGTTCTTACGGCAACCATTCTTTAGCCTATCAGTGCACTCCTTTTATGTCACATGGCATAAAGTGTCCTTACTCGCCCCCAAAGTAAGTATGTTAGAACACTGATGAAGAGTTCTGCAACCCTTTGGAATTCAAGGTCATATGGCCCACATAGAGGTTTTCACCGTTATTGGAATGGAAATGGGTTATCAGAGTTCCAAGGCATAGGATTTGAATCTGTGATCAGTAATTATTGGTCTCTGGAGGCTCGTCCTGTCCAGGCTATGTGTCTTAGCAGTTGTAGAACATAGTCACACGACTGTCTGACATGTACAGGAATGTGATACTAAAAGCCATGACGGAATTAGCGGTCTGCAGGAATGGACGCCAGATGAAATGAAACCACTTTGTTCTGATACATCCACACACAGAGCCTTTAATTACAAAGCGATGCGTGCTCCCTGCAGAGACACTGGGATTACTAAGAAAATGATGATATTTGCACAAAATCCTTCCTGAATCTCATTCCTTGTGCACGTTTCTCCGTCCCTCGGGGAGAGATGTCAAAATATCACCCTTTTTTTTATTCAGCATTTTTTTTTTCTGCGCTGCGATTTAACTCATTATCTGTTTCATAAAAACTCAGAAAGAGATGCCTTTGCTCTCCAATTCACGTTCTGCAATAATGCACCCCTGCCGACATGCTGGGGTGATGACCCCATTATACCAACAGAGGTTTGATGAGATTTCAATGTCATTCCGTACAGGCCCTTTGGTATGATAATCTGTCGCACAGTTATACCTGAATCTAGAGATTTATAAGACCCCTAACCGTGTTCACCGAATACCCAGCTGTGCTATAAAGAATGAGCAGCGGCTTATGAAATACCTACACTATAATAATCTTTTCACCATACGCTCCCGAGGTGGCATAATCTGCAGAAGACGAACCCTGCAGGGCCACATATGGGATAATCTATGGCTAGTGAAGTCACTGAAGGGTAATAGGCTTCCCAACATTCTTCTTGATCTGTTATACTGAAACCTTACATTCTGTAGCGTTTGATTAAACGTATAACTGCAGATTGGGCTGTATATCAGCTCACCACAGGGGTGGGAAACCATAACCAGCTATGCTATAGACGCTTCACACAGGGCAGGGTGGCCAGGTGGTCCTTAGCTAGAGACACTGATAAAATCAGAGCGGCTCTCTATGATTAAATGAGCAACCCGGTTAGCATTAGCCTCAATAAATTCTGCAAGCTTTGTCCATGGTGTCTTTGTACAGACACTTTACATATCCCAGCTCATTTAAGCTGCTGAATTTGCTCCCTGTATCCTATATGGTAGAAAACATTGTTATTATAATTATTATATTATTTATTATTATTATTATTATTATTATATAACTGAGGGAGAGAAGGTGCCAGGAGGCAATAGAGGAGCAGCAGCGACTTCAGTGTCTTCTCTTGTGCTAGACCACCAAGGAAAGTGATAGAGAAGTCTTGGAGTTAGAATGCCTCCTGGTGCCCAGTTGTAGAGCGCCTCCTGGTGGCCAAGCAGTCACACGATGCCCTGCACACCTCCTGCTGTCTGTTCTCTCTAAAGTTCCTTGCATACATGATTTGTGGATTCTCTGCTGCGTATAACATGCTCGCTGTGCTCCTCTGGCCCTTGCAATTTATAATGCATTCAATGAGCTTCCACAGTTCCTGCTGTATATAACCCGTTTAAATATTGACCACATGTTCCCTGCAGCTACTGTGGATTAAAAATTGCAATGCCTTCTACTAGAAGTAACCCTGCTAACCCGGCTCCCTGATTATTTCATTAACAAGGCACTCTTTGCAGCTTCTATATAAACTGCTCTCTCCACCTTGTATTGTAAATAATCAGCTTACTGTATTTACTTTAGCTTCTACTGCAAGTAACTTACTAATTGTGCTTACCTTGAACATTGCGGGGCTTATGTATCATGGCGTCCTAATAGCAAAGTTGTTATGACTTTGTCATACATGAAGCACTTTGTGACATATTTGTTAGACATGTGGATTTGGGGGTTAGTACGAAGCACAGAAAACAAAGCCAGACCCCAGGAATGGGATGAAAACACAGCAAAAAGCTCCGAGAAGGTAGGGAGACATTTAGAGAGCGTGAGAGGGAGAGAGTGAATGAGAATTAGAGTGTGCAAGAGTGACTTACAGTGTGAGTGAATGAGAGTGAATGTGGGCACCAGGCAACAGAAAATGAATGGGCCAAAAACGAACCAAAAATTGTCCGAATTGTTTTTGGTCCATTTGCACATGTCTAATATGTGTCTCATTTGGAATAATTGCATATAACACCTAGATCTAAAACCACACAATACAATGTGATGCAAAATACTAAATTATCCTCCACGCGTTAGGTGGCGGTACTGCATCCGTATGTATAGATGTACATGGCAGGTACATTTTTAGGCTTTGTATTTATTGTGCGCGTGCGATACCTTTATATATAAAAGCCATCATCTATTGCCGGGAGGTGACTACACTCCCTGAAGTTCCTACTGTAAAGTCAACATGACACTGACTTAAGACCATGTAGGTCCTGTTGTAAAACAGATGTGGCCTTATTTACTGTTCAATTTAACTATTACCATACTCACTCCTGCCCACAGTAACATAGTCCCTTGTCCTCCGAGCTTAGACCCCGCTGCATCTGCTATAACGTAACCTTGTTTGTTTTGTAAATTTGTATCCTATTCACATTCTCTTCCGACAGATAGAATTTCCCAACATAAAGCCCCCCAAAACACTTGCTAACTGACCAGTGCTAATTGTGGTGAAGGACTTCTGACACCCTCCTCAGAGATGTCTCCCTACATTTTCGGTTGTGTCGCACCCACTGCCCCCATCGTCCGCCAGCTACTGTGGGTTACTATTCTTGGTTTTGTATTCAGAACACAATGAATTTAACATTCTCGCTCCCAGTTTTAGCTCTGTGGCTGGTATCCATGGTTACTTACAATAGTAAAGTTCATGACTTTGAGGATCCAGATTGTCATGGCGAGGTTCACCAGGATAAGGATCATTAGAAGCAAGACGAAGAAATACAGGCATCTCTTCCTCCAGCCGTAAATCCCCACCTTGTACACATGGGGTCCCTCGCTGCTGGAGAGAGTGCTCCTGTGAGCGTACTGTTCCTGAGGCATCTGTAACCAGTACAAAGAGAGACACATTCTGAATGTTGCAAGAAAAAAAAAATTATGTGCACGAGTGTCTCTGTCATGACCAGAATGCACTGCAAATACTATACAGATTAGAACCTCTACAGCACGCATTCCAAATCAGCATCGTATTCAAACATCTCAGAGGGAGAGGGGATATGCTGCTAGTAGTGTGACAATATATGTAAAAAAAATACATTAAATTTAACTTTTCTAGTTGTGTTATTTTTCATAGTTAGAGGACAACTAAACATTGCTATTTTTTCTTGAAGAAGCATGGTGATGGGGTTTGTGAACAGTACACCTTTGTCCTGCATGTAATGTGAGGTCTTCAACAATTTCCTTCATTGGCCAAGTGAACGTCTGCTACCTCCTGGTAGAACCTTGCAAAGGAGACCAAGATGGAATGCGCCCAATTAAAAAATATTCACTTTAATGCCTGAAGGGCCAACATAGACCTTATTGCTAGAAGTAGGTTCACAAAACTGTGGCGTAGCATGAGCTGGACCTAGGTTGAGTCACATCCATTACTACAAGGCAAACTCATCAATTTTAAATTGGACCTTCTTAATGCTCAAATAAGTTTTTAAGTTGAGAGAACAATTCTGCCCCTTACAAATTCCCACTTTTGTGAGTAACCACCTAAAACTAGAGAGTCACGTGATTGGATATGATGTAAGAAAGTATTTACTCACAGAGAGAGAGGGGAAGATAAGCAGAACTGCCTTCCAGAAGTAGTTGCAAAGAATAATGCAGTGAGGGAACTCAAGCAGGGACAAAATAGGCTTAAGAATACAAAGGACCTCTCCTAGCCTCAGCTAACACAGCCAGCTAACTGGCGCTCGAGTCGTTCTTATAACTCCAGATGGGGTAAGGAGTGTCTCTTACTCAGTGTCCATTCCTGTCCTACTCTGCTGACCTGATGCCTTCTTCCACTTCAACGCAAACTCATACAACTTGTCTGCTATGATCAGATCTAATAACTCGGCCACTACTCAGAACACCATGGAGATTATGTTTTATTTATTTGATAAGCGTAATTTGGAAATTACTCAGGGTTCACAATACTTAAATACTACCACATGGCTCTAAATTCCCATGTATATATATATATATATATATATATATATATATATATACATATCCATTACCCACCTCCACCGTAACTTCAGAGAATGACCTTTCATAGCCCTCTCTAAGAAATATGATTCCTTTCTAAAATGGGAAAGATCTGAAACATGGCCTCAGCCCTCTGTTGGAAACAGAAGATCCTATTATTATACTATTATGCTACTTAAAAAAGTCTTAAATACGAGGTGCTGCTGTTCTTGCATGTTGAGCACTAAAATTTAAAATGTATTACTGATGTTCAGAACAGACAGATAGATATCTGCTAAACGGTGTGAAAATAGAGAGCCGTTCTATCATGTAAAAGGGGATACCTGAGCGTAATGGTGCAACAAAGGCAATGTGTGGCAACCCCCCCCACCACATAACTGGAGGCAGATTGCCCTATTAGCCAATCAGAATCCCCAGAGCACCACTACTCCAAGGGCCAGCTTGGAATAGAAGAGATCTCCCTTGTAAGCAGCCTATATACAGTATGGGCTCCATACTGAAATGACTCATTGCTTCCCAAAAATGCACCGAGCTGAGATATGATGTCATAGGGTGGAATCTGTTGTGAAGTATAGTACTGGTAGGCAGCTGGGGAGCTGTCCTGGGTCAGGGCTAGGACAGCGTCCAGCTAACATACGTCACTGCCAGGAAGGGGTGATTACTACCCTGCCCCCAAAGCCACCTGGGTGGTTCTCCGCTGTTGCGGAACTATAATTTCCACTGTGCTAAGCCAATCAAACATCTGTAAAACTACTAATTACTGCCTATCACTGACCCAATTATCTAGAAATTGGCTCATCACAATGTGCACATATATTACATAATGCATGCAGATATCTGTATTTTTATGCTATACTCCCCTGGTATTCATCTTGAGGATAACACGTTACAGAAACATTTCTGGATCAGCCTTTACTGTTCTATTTTCAAAGAATAATGAAACTGCTCTAAAACAGAACATTTTAGAATGATAGACGCAATCTAACTATTTTTCTATTGCAGTCTCCTTCTGCCTCCTGTTATCCATTCAACTATTCTAACGTCCAAACCCAAAGACTGTGTTTTATTTATAGAGTTTTTTATGATGGACAGCGTCGAATGTCTTACTGAGATCTAGCTAGGACACATCTACTGCCGCTCCCTGGTCCATTACTCGAGTTACACAGTCACAAAAATAAACTATGTTAGTTTGACAAGATCCCCTTATTTACTGTAAAGGCATCTCGTCAAACTAACGTAATATATTTTGTGATTGTGTAACTCGAGTAATAGACCATACTTTCTCTAATCTTGAAAACCATTTGCATCCCGATATTTAATCTTTTCTCGTATGACATCATATTCCGGTGCTTTGCCTTTTAAAGATACATGATGCTCGGTGGAAGTTAACCATGACGTCTAAGCTCCATAGTGTTAATGGGCCGGTTGAGGTGATCGACGATCTCTCCTTTGGCCAAGCCATTGACATTAGTGATCGCTCAATAAAGTGACTGGCTTCATGTTAATGCGGCAGATGGGTGGCCACCCCCTAGAACTATTGGCCAAGACCAGAATATGTCACTGTAGACACCGATAACATCTTACTTATCCAATTAAATAATTTCCTCCATAGAGTCAGAAGGTGTCTATCGGTGATCAAGACTGAGCCACTCTAAGCAGTGGGTGTGTTTTAGCTCGGGCTTAGGTAACAGAGCTAGGACACACCTTACTCACATATGATGTCACATTTAAAATTGTTTTGAATCACAAAATAACATTCATTTTAATGCTAATAATTAAAGACATGTGACAGTGGCCCACTTTTAGGAGTCTCTTGGAGTTGTGTACTAACTATACACTCATCTGGGGGGGGGGGCATTTTAGAATTGAAAGATTTCCATTTTCCCAACAGTTTTAATCCGAGAATGTAGGACGCTGAAAAAAAAATAATGCAACCCTTATTCCCATTTAAAAATAAACATAAAAACTGCAGGCAAAACAATTGCATTTAGTAGCCGTAGAATCCATTAGCATTGTGTCCGAATTGTAAAATAAAGTAAAACGGATCTAAAAGCCCCGGTTTAACATAAAATGTTAACAATTGCTTCGATAATTTTACATTTTACAGAAAAGGGTTATTGAAATGCAAGTTGCCGATGAGCAGACCAGGGCTCCAGGGTTTTTTGCTATAAAACCATTGAATATTTTTCTCTCTGGCGAGTGTCGCTTGCAATTCCTATCCAGTTCAACAACAACAACTGGACAGCTGTGCTTCTCTCATCTGGTAACCAGACCCTGCCGAGGCATTTTATAATTGTCAAAGGGGGGGGGGTGTTATGTGCCTTTGGCTATTAAGTAACCAAGCAAGTAAATTAGAAGAAAAAATATTATTTACATATTTTCTTTTATGGGCTGTGATGATGTCATACCCAGCAAACATTTTGAGCTCTTAGAGGGACATCAGGGGAGGAAAGATGGACTGAGATATTTTGGCCCTATGGAGGGAGTATCCCTCATGAAAAGGGGCGCTTGGGAGGTATGCTGAGGTTAGCTGTGTGTCCACTGTCTATTGTATCTGTCAAGCATTGGTTACGCCAGCACTCTGACCACCGCCTGAGGTTGATTGGAGATTTATACCAACAAGTACCGTTGGCCGGCAGGTAGCTCAACCCCCGGACAGGTGATCCTACGAAATTTACGTTAGTATCCATACAGCATGCGTTAAATCTACCTTAAAGACCACAGACTGCGATATGTTGTGGCTTACAGATGATGTATTATGATACACTGTTACAATTACACTAATAAAGCATCTAGGAGGTGTCTGGTCATCTTGGGAGTAGGAGTTCTCCCCAGTTGCAAAGTATCAGCGGAATGACGTGGGCTGCCGCTGTAGGCTGGCAGACGAAGCAACATTCCACAGTAGTCAGTGTCAGAGGCCGCCTGCCACTCATATTAACGAATAAGCGGTTCCGCAGTATACACGTTACGTACCTTTCAGTGTACGGCTACAGGTAAATATCCCACAAAAGCCCGAAGTGAGATAAAGCCGCAGAGATCCACCGGTAGCACAGCCGGCAGGCCTTCAGCTAAGACACATTCGCCTGTCCGTCTCACATTTTCCAGTAACCAACTTGCAGCCAAATCCCTGCCCAACCCCTAAGAATTTCCTGGACTGCGTTCCGTCTTTCTTTATTTGAAGCCTTGCGGTCTCTGCGTTACATGGATACAGACCCTGCCAGAGCTCGCAGACAGAGCTTCCTACAACTCTACAAAGGAACACATGGTTTGAGTTAGAGACCTTTCTTCATTTTCTTTTCTGTGCCTCGAGGGTCCCTCTGCAGCGAGCTGACTTCAGAAACAAGCAGTTGTATTTTTTGGGGGAATGCGAAAACATGTATCAATATACGTTATAAATAAACTAAAACCTACACGTATAGAACATATAGAAAAAAACACGAATAGAAAAAAAAAAACAATTTTGCTTTAATAAGCAGCTATCTGCATTTTGAAATGTCTCGTATGAGATAAAAGCATTAATGAATTCTGGCACAGCGGGCAAATGCCCAGTGGCCGATCGGATGCGTCAGTGTGCCGGTATTGGCCGCATATACCTGGCCACAAGCCGTGTGAGTGTAAAAACGCAGCGTGCAGCCACGCATATCCAGCCATCGGCTGCACTTACGCCATCGGCTGCATGCTAGACTTTCTGGCTCTGCTGACGTAGTTGGGAGGCCCCACTGACATCTTTTTTCTATTAGACACCACGGATGGTCTTCTGTATTGGGCCTGACGATCGCAAACGATTATAACAGCACGCAGTTGTGATTTTGTTTTCTTAAACCCAAGCAAAGTGTAGCCGACGAAGAATGAAACACTGAGGGTTATGTGTAAAATGTGGTTTGGAAAATGGTCTTATGACAACTACCGGAATGTTACATTTGATTGGACAATTCCATTGGATCCTCTGGTGATAACCATACCAGGGAACACTCCAGGAGTCTCCAGATAAAGTACCGCTTCCCTAGTTCTCCATTTCCCTCTTCCTTTGGGCAAAGGAATGCTGTTTGACCACACCCACTCCATGCCCTACTCCCCGCCCACTCAGGGCTAACCCTAATGCATGGCTAGTCCAGTCCCCTTGAGAAGCCACTTCATGTAACCTACCCTTGGACGTTCTTAGTTATGGTGATAACACAGTGTTTCAGATTTCTCACAAGAATAATTTTAACAGAGCGTCAAAGAGGGAAATGGAACTCCAGTGGAAGTCTGGTGGTGCAGCTTTGTCATGTTGGCCAATGGGTGTTATACAGTATCACCTGGTGTCCAATGACCTGCGGTATCTGCTGCGGTTACCTATGCCCAGACTTGGTCTCAATGTATTCGCACATGCCTCTTGGATTAATAATGTTCTCCTAGTTTTAATAAAAAATTACCATTACCATTTGTTTTTGTTTTTTTACATGTACAAAGTTATACTCAACAAAGATTTTTACTCTGCTGTCAGCTGGAATCTATTAATATTTTTCTAACATATTTCTCAATATAATGATTTCACTCTTTAAATGATGAACAATTGAAGTTACAGACATGAATATGGAAATTACCGAGTATCTCCCTCTCTGCAGCGAGTGATACACTCCCTCTGGAGGTCAAACTCTCACAAAGAAATACACACTATTTAATAATCTTCCTATTCACACTGACGCTGTTCCCAAGAAAGGAACTGCTCCTGTCAGACTCTCACCCACGGAAACCAAATTCACGCAATAATATTGCTAATGACAGAGGATTCTCTCTGGAACAACCTCCACACCTGTCAGCCGCTCTCTGAGAATCCCAAGTGTCTTAATGCATCAGAAAAAATACTTAACTCATGGATATAGCGAATTGGAAGATTCTATTCTAGTTGAACACCTTTAACACCACAGTACCCTTGGATATTACCCTTGCTAGACGCTTGCCCACATGATAAGGCACCACTCCCTGGGGTGCTGGTACCACGATCTTCAACTGGAGTCTACCAGTGGTGTATTCATCTTTAGCGGTGCCCTAGGTCTTACCGGGGGCAACACCACTAACCGCCTCCTCCGCAAATCGGTGGGATGTGACATAACCGACCTGAACCTGAAGGTCTAGTATGGACTATAGTACATAGTCCTATTCTATATGAGTAAAGTGGTCTATCATGAACTCACTGGCCACCGAAAGCTCTTAAACCAAATAACTGAAAATGTATCGTAAAATACCCATTAGACTTTTGTAGCAGATGTCCCCACCCCATCAAGATTAGGTGGGGTTCAAATGCACCAAGCAATAGATGCAAAATTGCTCTTCGAAATCTGTTACAATCCATCTGAGGACACCGTAGGAAGACCTGCAGACGTTCTTTAATATTAAAAAGTATTCACACGTGTTATACAGAGAATAAAATATTCATATTCCAACTCTGAGTTGGAATGAGATTGAAAATCAGTGTTTCTCCGGAACTGAAATTGCTACAAGAATTTACAAGTATATAACAATGTACCAGAAGTTCCCATTTACCAGATCCTTAAAGAATGTACGTAAGAAATGGGTTTTGTCGCTATATTATCCAATTCACTGCTCATCAACAAAATGGCAGCAAAGACATTAAGCTGACAAAATGCTCTTCCTTTCCTGCCACAAGTAATTTATAATAATTTTCCACATAACAGTGAACATGCAATCTTTGATGTCTTTGTTAAGGCAGCAGCTATCACTAAGAGGAAAACTGATGCGGCGTCTCGGTTGGAAAGTTTGTGTTGAAGCTCTAAGGAAATGATAGACACCTGGAGTCAAAGTGAATGATATCATCATTTCCTAATCAGAGACTGTAACAAATTATAGTTGTTATTGGAATATCGCCTAACATCACCAAATATATTCTGGAGCTGAATATAAACCACAACTATGTTTTGTCTAACAGAATTGATATCAGCACTTTCCACTTCTCGAGGTCTTCTGGACTTTCCAAATGCTCAACAGAACTGAACAGAGCCACAGATGTAGGACAAAGACCAGAATGACATCTTGGTGACCTCTGGGGACAATGATTGTATCTTCGATCTCCTCTCATGGTCTTAGAAACAAAGCAAAAGGCTTTGTAGGATGGGCATATGTGGAACGTGGGCAAGGAATGGGCCAATAATAAGCAACGGTGGTTGGAGCTACCAGTGAAAAAAATGAAGAATAGATATTGATCCTTCTAAATTCCTTCTGATTCCTAAAGAAAGAAAGAAGTGTTCCAGTCCAGAGCAATACACTCAATTTTCCCATCATGTTGTCTGCTACCCACCCTGACGTCCTGCTTTGTTTTGGTTCCCTCTAGTCCTGACTCGCCCTACCACAACCATGCATTATTTAAGATCCTAGATAGATACTGATAAATGATGAGGATCCAGAGTCGAGGCTTAGTTGGTATTCCGCCCATGGCACCAATTCTTGGACAACGCTCAGCAATATTATAAAAAAAAGACCTAGATTACGGGATAAGGTTTTTCAAATGTGTTGTCCCTCTATCTAAAGTTCTACACAAATCAATGAAGATGTACGGTGACAATGAAAACGAATCACTAGAGATTTACAGTCTGTTAAAGAGAGTCTACGTTAGCCTTCATGAATTGCATGCAGTGCAGATCTTTTCATTGTCCCTTACCAAATAATACTAATATACTAATTTCTGTTCTATCGAATAACCACTGAATATTTTTCTACAAGCACACGCATACATTTGCTCTCTCTTCCGAAATTAATGTAAAACATCCACTGAGGCTTTTTTTTTTATATATATACCTGTTACTTTGCAGTTGCTTTGCAAGGGATTAAACAGAACCTGACAGGGGCAAGGGATTGAAGAAAAGCGAGGTTTATAATGCGAGTCCCTCATCTGACATTAATTAAAACAGACCACATGAATACGGGACAGAAAAGGTTGGCGCTGGAGAAGCAGAATAACAAGGAGCAACTGCATCCATTAGAGGTTTTTGATAAGCCTATCTCAATCTTACAGCAACCTGCTATGTTTTTTTTACATTCACTTGATTTTATCCACTTAGAACAATAATAGAGAAATAGCATTATATGCTAAAGAGATAAAAAATTCAACATTTTAACATAAGATCCTACCAGGAAAATCCACTTCTTTAAGAATTTATAATACAAGTCTCGAAATCGTCAGCACATCAGCAGCCGTCTGATGACATACAGTAGGTACGGCCAACGGCAGAATATACATGCTCACATAGTGTGTGCGGCCGGGCATAAGCACGCTGCGGCACCTCACCTACAACTGGAGCTCAGCTTGAGTGAAGGGGAAGATACACTATATGGACAAAAGTATTTGGACACCTGACCATTACACCAACATCCAGTAGAGCATTTGTGAGGTCAGGCACCGATGATGGGCCAGAAGGCCTGGCTCGCAATCTCCGTTTTAACAATAATAACACCATCAAAAAGGCCAAAAAAACAACATTTCCACCTTCTCGTCTTCTTACATCCTGCAATGTTGTATTAGTGAACGATCGTCGGATCCTTCAATCAGTTCTTGGGGAGTTGATGTTCATCTCCAGAATTATCAACCAATTAGGGTGAGGTTCTAGACAATCGGCAAGGGGCTTGTCACGCTCGGGGAATAAAAAAGACTTAGTCTTCGCGGATGAGAGAATGCAATTGTTCAACACTGAATAAGCCTCGGTTCTATTTATCAGAGAAACACCAATGTCGATATTATCTTACAGAAGACCAAGACCAAGCCATAATGTAAGTTTTACCTTCACGTTATTGTGAAAGAAACAATAACGTGAAGGTAAAAACTTACATTATTCCTGTAGAACATAGGACAAGGACATTTACACCTAATATATTTATCTAACGGAAGAACGGCAAACAGCACAGAAAAGATACTTGTTTTTCAAACTACTAAGAACTATTCTCATACTCCTACACGATCAATACCCCCCCTTAACCCATCTTTTCTCGTAAAGCACAAACAAGGCTTAAAAATATATCCTCTTGTGCCAGGGAACTAAATCCTAAGTAAACTATCTACTCTATTTTTGCTTGGAATGTTTTTATTTTCAGAATTAAAGGTCAAGGAAAAGGGGGAAAAAAAACAAATCAAATTTAAAGGAAAAAACACAGCAGGATTTATGTACAACGGGCGGTTTTGGGGCAAAACGTTAAAAGTGCTCCAATCGTCACAGCAAGAAGTGTAATACACAAAAAAATATTCAAAAAGCAAAGAACATACAGTAAGGGAAGAGTATCCAGAATGATTAAATAGGATTAAATATCTGTGTGGTGCATGAGAAAAGTTGAGCGAAGGAATGGCAGAAGTTGTGCTACGAGATTTAGATGCTAATTTGGGCCTCCATTGAGGTTAAAGGACCTCAAACATAAGAAAACTAGAGGGTCCGTCTACTGTATACCCCGACAACTCAATTCAGATCCTCCGCAAGTTCTAGAAGTCACCATAAAGCCAGAACATGTTTTCTATAAAGTTTATAGAGTTTTTTTTAAAGTGTTTTCTTGTTTTTAGACAAGAATAGGGAACATTCAATCTCTTACATATGACAAGTTTGACGGAATAAGATAATTATTGTTGCCTATATACCGGTAGGTAGCAACGTTCGAGTCAGCTGGGGACACCGGCAACATTAGCACTGACTTACGTTAGTCTTCCAACAGCGTCCTGTGCATAGTGACTGTAAAATGATGTCAGACTATGGTCTACTCTCTTCCCCCGTGTTGTTCTTTAGGGGCAGTGACTCTGTAAAAGCCAGAAACGACCAGCTGTTCAGATCGGGTTGTGTAAGTGTCAGAGGCTCACCCGCTATAATTAGAAGAGGCAGCTGGGAAAACTGAGAAGCAAACCCTTGGCTGCTGCGGACATCTGACCCGTAGGGCACAGAGATAAACTGTGTTGTCTTGTCGCTGAACATGCTGTCCTCGGAAGACAATAGAGAGACTAGATAAAGTCTATACTGTATTGCAGTCCATATGGAACCGGATATGGATACAGATAAAAATCTTGAAGATATACAAATTGCCATCATTTTTAATTCTACAGATGACTGCAGGTTTACTCAGCCCCTTGAAGTTACCTATGTACAAAAACATTCGTCCCAATAAGTATGCCTTCCAATTTCCAAACAATTTACTTTCTTAAATCGCAAGGGTCTAAAACATTAGTGGATGCGTCTGGGAAATGTAGGGTATTTTGGAACATGAGTTGTGTGGACATGGGATCTAGACCAGAGCTTCTTCACGGCAGCCACAATATGGCCACCATCCTGGGCGGTGGCTTTCTGGAGCTACTAACACTTGAGTATCCTATTGTAAGCTGTAGGTTTACTTTTGTGAAGCCACCAGAGGCCACCAAAACAGAACTGTGGCCGCAATTTTATTAAATACAAGAAAACCAGCATCTCGAGGCAGTGTTGACTTTAAAAATGAGAACAATAAAACACACATTTTCTTTTGTAGTCCTTAAGTAGCAATTTTCATGTTTTCGTTTTAGAATTCCAACAGCCAAACTGGTATTTTTCTGAGTGTATCTCAAAATCCAAGACATTTTTCTTTTGTTGGAATTTATTATCGTTTGTTTTTTTGAGAGGCTTAATGTAACATTCTGTCCGTGTCAGATACTGCGGCTGCTTTATAAAAACCAGAGTAATAATGAGTAAAATAATAAAAGGCCACTTGCTCGTGGTGTGCAGAAATGTATGAAATGTGTCAAGCCAAAACACCGTGACTGTTGTATAATCCCGTAGGTAACAGTTCTGTCAGTTAATGTTCTGCTGTTTCAAAGAAACCCCCAAGAACGAGAGGAGAGATTGACAGCTTTCCCACCCAAGAGGATTATCAACAAGCTCGGGTTTTCTGTAGTAGTCTTTGTGAGGGACAACTGACCTCCTGTGGTTCCATAATTATTGAAAAGATGGTAACCCAAAAGGCCAATAGCAGGCGCGGGCTGGCCCTGGGGTGATTTAGAAGATATTTGTCACTTTTCCCAAGTCCTACATTCCAGTAACGTGTAAATAATCTAGTCTAGTAAATAATGTTTACAGGTTAATATAGACAATATACAGGAGCCCACATCCTCTGTACTGAGGATCTGCAGAAACATTCTTCTCAGTTAAGGTATCCATTAAGTTATATCTGCCACGTTATTAGTTTTATGATTGTTAATAGGAAGCAGAAGGGAGAAAATTTGGGGACGGATAGATTGTAAGCGCCCAAGAGCAGGGCCCTTGTTTCCTTCTTAACATGTGTTAACGCTATTGTCATTTCAAATTGTCTTTGTTAATTATTTTTATTGCCCGATACTGTGCTATGGAATCTGCTGGCTCTATATAAATAAATGTAACGGGACAAATAATGATTTATGGCACAGTTTCAGATTTTTCCTATAAATCTTAAAACATCTGCAAACAATTACACCGGAAGACAAAATTTATGACCTATGGGTGGCTGTTCCACCTAGGGTGCCTCATAAAATACCCCCAGATAAGTGCTCCACCATGTAAAGAGAAGTAAAAGAAACCTGTATGCCATTTTATTTTTCTCCTGAATGCCCCGTATCACCTAAAAAAACTGTATTTAAAGGTTTATTGAGATATTCTTGCAAAGCCCTTCCTTATGTATCACATCCCAGAAGTCTGACCTCCTATTACCACACCAGTGCCCTTTAAGATAGAAAACCTTTATGCAAATGCCCCTTCTGGCAGGCGTAGCAGTGCAGAGGGAACAAATTAAGCACTTTGGAAAGTTAAAACTAAACTAGGAAAGGTCCAGACACAATTTCTCACTAATCTGGTAGTATCTGCCATTTTGCCAGGAGATCATTTCACAAATCATTGTCCCTGGATAAAAAATAATGATTTTGCTCTCCGATTTCCCATCCGATAGAATCTACATTGCAGCCACCCCATAAGCGCTAGCCGCTAGGCTCCTAACGTGTACCTAAAACATGGTGTTTTGATTCCGCACCAGGGCTCTCTGTGTTTAATGCACTAAAAGCATTCAACGTTGACTTTTTTTTTTATATGATTAAATTACTGAAAGTCAATTTGGACTCTACCTGGAAGCCCGCAAAGTATGACATATCCAATTTCTGGAATTATACAGTAAGTCTCTAGTTAAGCAAGGTTTGGAAATCTGCGACTAATATGAAGTCTCCTGGATTAGAAAAGTCATGATAGCGTACAGATCCGCGCATTTATGATTCTACACCACACTCGGCCGGTGTTATTAAAGGCAACTAGTTTCAAATCATTTTTTAGTGGGGTATATATTAGAATAAAATAGTTTATGGCAAAATGTATAATTCACATATGTGGCGAAGCTCAGGGTTTTTGCCCCAATCTCAGGGTGAAGGGGCAGATTCTCAGGGTCGCGGTCTGGAGCCGACTCCTTCCTATTCTACTCGGCTGTGATCATCTAAAACTCTCAAGTTGGTGCTTTTTCTGCCAAGTATTTTATGGTTGACATCCCTGCTTGAATGCAGGTGACTCCGTTAAGTGTATCTTGAAATAATGACAAGTCAGCGTTTCCATTTGTAGAATTCCTTTCTTACAATGTCCTTTATGGCCTCAGCTAGAAAGGGTTAGCGTGAAGAAGGCATGTCCCGTGTCCTGCAGCAGAAGGATAATGTAGACATAGGGTTTGTGTGACATACACCTGGCTTATGATCCATTAAATATTGTAATATTTCTTAAAATGATTAATATAGGATACACCGCACAGTGTAGGAGACATAACACTTCATTCCGGGACCCTCCAAGGGTGCCAATCCTGCCTCGCGTCCCTTTTATTTAGACACCCAGGCAGCTGCCTGGGACGCCTGATACTAAACCCGGCGCTGAACATAAACATATGATTATTTCACTCGCGTTTCAAAAGAATGCGGGCCGGCGACATGCGAGTCTAGTAAATATTTCACCCACTCAGGGCTAATGTTGTGCGGCAGCCAGATATTAAACTGTACATATGGAGAAGTGCCAGAAGACTGCACGCTAGAACATAAAGGCAGAGAAAGTCACGGGGCTCCGCTGGGTAGTCATTTCCACGGATAGAAGGCAGAATGCGGAGAGTGTTAAACAGTCACGCAGGGAGCACCGAGAGATATGATCTGATATATATAAGGAGGAGCGGAGGGGAATTGGGATTCCAAGAGTAGAATAGAAGACGAGGCTCAGAAGGAATGAATAATTCTTGTCGTTGAGTTCCTCTGTTACATTATACATTTGTTGTTCTTGGAATGTAGCACGATATTTTATAACCCGAGTCCTCCTATACGTGAAGCGACTATTAGGAAAGGGCATACTGCTTCATTATGAGAAAAATACCTATATATATATATATATATATATATATTCCTGTCTTCTTCTATCTAATCCTTGCAGCCAAAGTCCTGGTAGTCAGGGGCTAGTTGTTGATGAATTCATTATGCATTATGAACATAGCTGGGAACGTGTGGACTCCGGATACCCGGAGCGTACCCTTGAGGGAGGCGGCCAGGACTGCCCACTGACATTGGGGACAGATCCCGCTGATGTCTGTGGACGTTCCTGCTGGCGTCAGTGGGCGTTCCCTCTGACATCACGGGAAACACCCACATTAAGCAGAAATGGGTGGAGAAGGGGAGTGTCAGAAGTCTGCTCCCGCAACCTGGAGCGATCTTCCCAGAGTTCTCTGGGCCAAAGTTCTCCCAGGTATGTTTATGAAGGAGCAGCCCCAGTAAGCTTCTCCTGCAACATGAGTTTTCTTCTTCATTTATGTATGCACAGTACTCAGTTTAGGTGCTGAACACTAAGCCTACTTGCCAAGACTGTTCCGACACAGGTGCCCTCTAATTAAAAAAATAGCTTCTCTTAAAGGGCCACTCCAGCATATATTATATGCCTGTGATAGCTGTGTGGCCTCTTTACATTTCCGGAGTGTCTGATTTTATGTACTTGCCCCTTTGCCCCCCCCCCCCAGGTAGTTGCAATGCAGTCAATGTGTTTGGCCAAACACATTTTTGGAACTTGAGTAGCTCAATATGTTTTCTTCCATAGAGGGACTGCCAGGGGCATTAAACTGTCTCTGTATTGATGCTGTGGATGGGGCAGATCTAGAGGGAAACAATTCAATAAATCCTAATTATAGTCTATGAAAAAAGATTCTAGGCATTTAACCGGAACTCTTCATGTTTCGATCCCGTTTCCACGAATATTTCGTAAAAAGAAAGAAGGAAAAGAACAGAAGTCATGGTAGGAAGGGCACTTAAACTTATAAAAACGCTAGTTAGGCATTTAAATTGTATAGCGATTTGGCACGTTAATTTATATATCATAATTAATATGTCAGGCTTCCTACCGGCACATTTTTGTAAATTGCTAATGTATTTATTATGTCTTTTTAATCGTGAAAGAAAGTTGCGCCCTACGTCTGACCAATTAAACTGAAATGACTTTGACCATTCTAAATACTTCCAAAAACACTCTTTTGTCGTAAGATTTTCTGCCATTTGTACTTCACATCAGTCAGCTGTTCATTTCTCCGCCGGATAAATTTGTTCTCTATTTTTTCCATTTCCTCATTAGGAATTAGCGAAAAAAAAAAAAAAAAAAAAGGAAGGCGGCTATTTCCCAATAGTTTTATAACTGAATAAAATGATTTCTCCTTATTGTAGCAGCCATATAAATTAGCGGAGTGTAGTAAAGAATAGAATTATTTTCATTCGTCATCTTGTGTTATCTTCACACTTGGTGATACCCATTGTAGGTTTTCAAATGATATAAAAATGTTACCCCCTTCTTCAAAACCACATTGTTCAACTTGCTTTATGGCATGTAAGCATATATGGCTTATACGTCCTTGTTTAATGCTTTCTCCATAGGCATTCATTAGTCAAATTGTTGCCCTGGGGAAACAGAACCAGGTTTCCTATGGCCCACCATCATACCTGGGAACTTCTGGGCTCCGGCTACCCGGCGCCTTCCCTTGCGGGACGCGCCCAGGACTGCCCACTGATGTCAGCGGGTGGTCCCGCTGACATTGTTGGGCGGTCCCGCTGACATTGGTGGGCGGTCCCGCTGATATAGGTGGGCGGTCCCGCTGATATCGGCGCAGTTCCCACTGACGTCGGGGGAGTTCCCGCTGATGTCGGGGGAGTTCCCGCTGACGGCAGTGGGAAACACCCTATTTAAAAGAAAAAGGGGCGGGGAGTGGGACGTGTCAAGAGCCCGCTTCCGCAACCCGGAGGATTCGGGTCTTGACCCGGAGAACCGGAGGAGCAGCGCTCTTCCGGCAATCTTCGGGTCAAACCCGGAGAGTTCGCAGGTATGCCCACCACAATGCCGTAAAATAGACTAAGAGTTCTGGATTAGCTACCTGGCCGTTCCATGGGCCACATGCCAATAATACCATGTAGCTTGGGATCTGAAATGCAGATGTATAGGTGTGTAATGTGTGACCGCATATCTCCAGCCTATAGCCACACATACATCATGTATTGCTTTAAATTCCCAATCCGCCTTGTAGGGCAAAACACCAGTCTGAATGACCATTTGTAAAACCAGAGAAGGATACAACAGACTATGTAACCTAGAGAACGTGGCCATTCATTCTGAGACCCTGAGACTGGGGTAAAACGCCCCGAGACTCCAGGGCACACCACGAGAGTTCCCAAGCATGCTCATAACACATTGTCAGAAGCAGCCGGTCCAATCAATATGAGGATTCTGAACATCTTGTATCGCTGTAATCTGTGACAAAATGTGAATCAAGCAATATCGCTCTAATTAAGAATACTTGTATACAGTTTACTGTACTTGGCTGTACCAGCGATATAAAGATAACATAATGATACCAATCATAATCAGTCTAGCTTAATGGCTTCCTTAGTTCTCTGCTGTAAGGGAGCATTTAGCAACCGAGGCTGTCTTTCTGTTTATTCAGCCTAATAGTGATTACTGCTCTCCATATGGAGTTATGAAAGCATACTAATGATTAGAGTTCCTTCGATGGAAACCGCAAACGGCAACAGGCTGTCTGATTATGTGCCATGCTTACCGGTCCTCTGAACAGATTTGTGACCCTGGCATGGATGCACGGAGAGTTTTGCTCCAAGGCTGATTATTGTTACTTTTTCACGCTGGGTCTGTTTGAAAAGATTCTGTGCCGTTTGCCCCAGCGCCTAAGTGTAGCTTTTCGTAAAAAGCCAAGGGAAATAAAGAAATGCCAGACTCGTAAAAGCAATCTAGTACAAGAATTAAGCTTTTTAAAACGAGTTCTATGTGTTGACCCTACAATCATAAAGATGACCACTGCCACCTCGCTCTACAATAAATAAGGATTTCTAGGTGGGGGGGATGGGTAAATACCAGGATGGACATAATTAGGTATTCCCATTTTGAATATTTTCAGAAAGCATGGTTTAATTATAGCCACTGAAGTAATTAGTGCATTAAGGAAGTACAATACGAGTAATTAAACTGGCAATTAATGAGCAAGGCACAAAAATAAGTAATATATCTGAATGTGCATGCCTTTTATGCTTTTGTGCGCTCCCCTTTCTGTATATTTTTTTTTGGCTGTGCATATTTACAGGTTCTGACCAAATCTTAGGGTTGAGAAGGGTTTTTTGTTTTAGAAAAAGGTCACACAATGCCATCCGATGTTTATCATGATCTAGAGGTGAGTTCATCAAAGGACCTGGGCTCGCAGGTGATTCTCTGGAGAGCTAGTGATCTTATGATTCCCCTGGGTAAACAGCACAACTACTCCATTATCCCATCAACACCCATCATCATTACATCTCATGTGCATGGCTGGGAACTTCCCATGGTTGGGGTATCTCGATCTCTCCGTCTTCTGGGTGGGTGCCTTCACAGATGCAGGGCAATGGCTTCACCAGGAGACTCTGGGTCAAGTATGGAGTTCCCAGGTGTGTCCATAAATTACCCCCTCTGTTGCTGCAGTTTGACTTGGCCTTTCTCAAACGTTGCTTCTTAATCTCGAACATGTATTTATATTGGGTTTCTGATCTTGTTTGTTCTTCAACAAAATTGGTGTCCCGTTTGCCAAGACCTGCTACTGATACCTAAACCCTCGATGATTTTCCCTAAAATGGACTGAACTCTTTTTTGTTACTGTTGGGCTGTATAATTAACTTGTACCCTGTCCTAATTCCCTTTCCCAGGCTTGGGCATTTAAAGCACCACAATTGATATTTGAACGATTATGATTCTACAGGTGAAAACCCCAGTGGATTTTGCACTCTGTACCTTATGGTCAGCCGATTCACAACCCTCATTACACACCATTTGTGTTGTCCTGTTCTCCTCTTGCTCCTGGCCATCAAGCCATTGACATTCCTCTTCCCACCAACCGCCCAGGAATGGTCACCTGATAACCCCAACAAACAACCACAACATTATATCATCCTCCCAGGTATATGATAGAACTTTCTTGGGGAACACTTAATATTGCAGATTGTATTCATGAAATTCTGTGGAGAAACCAGTCTTTACTTCCAATACTAGAAGAATAAACCCATAATAATCCTGACAGGTACCTCATATAGCATGGAGCTCCACGACATCATCACATATGTACATATAGCTTATACATTCTCTGTAACAAGATCAGCTGCAAGTTTATCTAAGTACTCAGATATATTCAGGTCTCTCTTCCCAGGAGAATCCCAACAATATCTAATTTGTCGACCTTTAACAAGAACAGGTTGTCTGTAAATATCACCTTCCTCCTCTCTGTCAGAATCCCCGTGTGCTTCTTGCCGTGACTCTGACATGTTTCCCTTTAGCCAAGAGTTGACATGGCTTAAAGGTCATGTGCGGATCTGTCTGGACAAACGGGGGTTAAAGAGCAAATTACGTTTGAGTTGAGAGACTTTAAATGTTAAACCAAATTTAGAGTTTTCTTGATGAAAGTCTAAAAATACTAGATATCTCCTCTTAGATCATCCCTTTTAGTGTGAACTGAACTTTGTTGACAATGTTAAAGGTCAAGTGACAATCCCCATCGTAAAGCAAAACTTATAATTACTTTACAAAGCCCTGGCTTTCTGCGTATGAGTTGTGCCTAAAATAAAAAAAAAAAAAATATATATATATATATATAAAGTATTTTTATTTTTGCAGTATTCAACAAAATACAGAGATATCTTAAAAAAGTGTTTAGATATAATGAAACTTATAGTTGTAGGTCAAATTAATTTATTTCTACGCAATCCAGCAAATTGAATCAATTCTCCTTTCAGACAGGGCACCTTCACCATCATTCAAAAAAAAAACAGACACAGGACAAAGTCAGGACGCTTCCTGGCATTCTAAAATTATTTTATTCACAAATTCTAATTCTCAAGATGACTAAAAATGACTGTACACATATCACTGCCTCGAGCATGTCTCGGCTGTCACTTTCAGACTGACCAAACAATACATTAAATCCAGGAGATAACATTGTGAGGTTATGAGAGCCACTGCTGCTAAACTCTCACTGTTTATACTGTATACTAATGTATCTGTGTGTCCCTTTCTCCCTCCTTAACCCCCCTTTTACTCTCTTTCTTCTCTCCTTCATCTCTCTGTTTCCCCTTCTCTCTTTTACTCTTCTTTCTCCCCTTCCCCCTCTTTCTCTCCTTTTTCTTTCTCTCCATCTCTATCTCCCATTCTTATTTCTCCCTCCTCTGCTTTCCCTCTCCCCTCTTTCCACTCGCTCCCCCTCCCTCATCCCCCCCCTTCTTTTCAAAGTCTCTTGATCCCTTCTTTGTCTCCTCTCCTTTTGCCTGGTCACCATCTCCCACCCACCTCCTCTCACATGACGTCAGGCTGCCATTGGCTACTAATTGTTCCTGGGGCTCTGTGTGTGCGGCAGTATGTAATGACCGGGGGGGGGGCATGTGGGGAAAACCAGGGGTCTGGTCTGTAGACTGTGACTGTCTATGTCCGCTGTTCAGTGTATTAGAGGGTCTCTGTATTCTGCAGGATTTGAGGGTCTCCGTATTTTGTAGGATTAGAGGGTCTCTGTATTCTGCAGGATTAGAGGGTCTCTATATTCTACAGGATTAGAGGGTTTCTATATTCTGCAGGATTTGAATGTTCCCATTTTCTGCAGGATTAGAGGGTCTCTGTATTCTACCGGATTAGAGGGTTTCTATATTCTGCAAGATTAAAGGATCTCTGTATTCTGCCGGAATTAGAGGGTCTCTGTATTCTACAGGTTTAGAGGCTCTCTGTATTCTACAGGATTAGAGGGTCTCTGTATTCTGCAGGATTAAAGGGTTCTGTATTCTACAGGATTAGAGGGTCTCTGTATTCTGCAGGATTAGAGGGTTCTGTATTCTACAGGATTAGAAGGTCTCTCTATTCTACAGAAACCATTTGTAACCATGGGACACATTGAGAAAGAAAAGGACAAGCAGCGTGTGAGCTCTGATTGGTTCTTACTTTAAGCCCCGCCCATCTGAAAGGGAACGTAAAATAGACTGATGAAAAACTCATTAAAATAATGATTAAAAAGAAAAAGATAATTTAAGGCATCTACTTCAAAAGTGCAATAATCACCAGCCAATCAGGTATAGCTATAATACAATGGTGTATGTATAATTCCCTGATTGGCCCAGGCTCTGTTAGTTTTTATTTTCACTTATTTTAATTATTTACAATGTGTTCCTGATGTCTGATATCAGTAGAGCTATGTTGCAGAGAATACCATATGGAGGGTTATGTATAAAAAAGAGATTCTGAATCAATATTTTAAAAGTGTTCTTATTACCATAGCAACCAATTGGGTACCCATCCTACCTGGGCCATTCTATTGGTTGCTGTGGTGATAACACTTTTTCCTTTTACACAGTCCCTGATGTAGAACTGCTTCCAGGTCATCTCTTTCAATACTTCTCACACATCCAAACACCTATTACATAAGTTATGGTGGGTAAAGGTGATGGAAATCCTGTTATTAAACACTCATCTACAGACACCAGACAAGCCAGCAGGCTCGTTTTTTCCTCAGAAATCTCATGGTGCTGCCACAACCACAAGGGATTCTGGGTATATTCTGGGTATATATAGATATATTCACATGCAAGCCCTTTCTGTATGTTCCGAGCTCTCTCGCTATGTACTGACCTTGTAGAATACATACCTTTTAAAGCAAAGTTTTCGAACGTTACCAGGACAACCTTCCTAAGTTTATAAAATCTCTTCCTGACATCAAGGTTTTATCCATACACTATGTTCCCTATTTTACCCTGGCGAGTATTTAAAGGGAAGTGCAGGAAAGAAACTTTCGCTTAGAAGTACTATAAACGTCGCAACGTAGAGTTCTCGCTAATGGTCTTCAGGTAACCCCCACCGTGAAGGTTTTTAGGACACCCTCAGAAGTTGCCATGCTGTTCTTTCATGGGAGAATCCTAGAGGCAGAGACAACTTATTTATTATACAGCTGTGCTCTTGTAAGGAGTGCCATCAATGTGCACTGATGTTCATTTTGATGGTCTACATGGGGAAGCTTAAGCGTACTGTGGAGTAATGAAGTGTTGGAGCCTTTCCTGAAAATCTTTCTTTTTCTTATATTATACTGCGTTAATTTTTTTTTTACTTGCAGTACACAAGTTCAAGTTGTCATGTGATACTTGGTTGGCAACCATTGCAAGCAAACTATACAATTATTCTTGATCAAGCTGTCCTTTCATTGGATCTCCACGTTGTGTTCATAAAGACCACTACATGAAACATCCTTCTCCATAATGCACGGTGGGCTTGTTGTTTCAACACTTTCTATAGACGCAGTTTGGCCTAGTTCCTCAACATTTATAATTTACACCATTGTTTACACCACCAGTTCCTGAGGATGATCAGCCAGTGCCTCGACTACAGTGAAATATTTTCCTGAAGACCCAAGATTTCAGTTTATCTATTTTTTTTAGATGCTTCAGTGGTGCCTATGATTTTAATTTTAACAGTGCTTTCATCAGCTAAGACTTCCCTAGAAAGATTCGACTCAATCCATGGAGCACACCGCTCCTCCTCTGTCATTAAACACCATCATTTGTTGTTACAGAACATTTGCCTTAATATACGTCCAGGCTGAGATCTCAGAACTTCGTATAATCCCATAATTGCTATTACCTTGTGGAAGTTTATGTTATTTTTCCAGAATATGCACATCTCAGATGTAACACGGTACCATTCATTACCAGACACTTACACTGTGGGACTCAACCATCCCCTTCACTTTCTGGGCTCGCATGGCTATGAAAAGTATTTTGTATCTTTGTGCATAGAATTGTCTGGTCATTTGAGATTAGTAGATGCATTGTTCTCTTTTTGTAAAATATTACAGAAGAGATAAAACATTCTTATGTCTCCTTGTGTCTTCTACATCAGAATTAGCCCAATTTTTAAGCTTTTGTTCATGCTAGCACTGTTAAAGATCAGTGGCAACTTGCACAGTAGCCAGCTTGGTTTCATTATAATGATGTGGGTTACTCTGATAAGCTGTTTTTGCCAACAGAGGCTAGTGTAAAGGTGGGAGGTCTGTGTATAGCATTAATATATGTCTCATGTACTTACGAGGGAGTTAACGTTGCTCAAGAGCACTTCTGTGTGCAATACCGAGTTTTCAACTCAATCTCTATAGATATAACTGGCTCGTTATTGTGGGAATTGTCAATATGGTCAAATGAATGTGCAGGTGCTAAAGTCAGATTCACATTAAGCCACAATCAGTGATAAGGAGTTGCCAGATTGTGTTGTGTGCATAGGGGGAATGAGTGAGAGAGAGGAGAAAAGCAACAAGAGAGCAATAGAGAAGAAGTATTTTACAGATTAGTTATATTTATTATTAGGTGTACTCTGTAATGTGACATTGTGCTGTGCAACTCTTAAGTCTGATGATTCTGAAAACCCTTCAATTGAAACAATGCTACCATTGTTTGGAAAATAAAAAATAGGTTGAAGACCCTCATCTTGGGCAATACCAGACATAAAAAGTTAAAACCCGGCCTGACACAATAAATCTCACAGTGGCTGGTCGATAAAGGTAGGTGCACCGGCCCATAGGGCATCCGACCAGTAAGTCTGATGGCCAATCCAAGATCTTGAGAAGGTGTTTTAACTACTAGGCCTTAGCTAAAGAGAAAGCCCGAGATTATCTCAATCTAGGAGAACCCAGCAGATGTAATTGTCAAATGATTAAGTGTTCTGTTATATAGGGCCAAGCTGATGTTCCACGTATATATATCAAAGATTTAGGCTGATGCAGGTTACTACTAATCCAATACCCTGCTGCCCCCAGGCTTGTGGCTTCCTAAATGAGGTCTCTTCATGGTGGATCTTTACTCTATGTGTAAACGACCTATGTGTTAATAATATATATTTGTATCATACTATAATCCACTGTAAAAAAATACATTTAGGTGTTCTTTCCGAGATCTGTTTCTATTTCAAGATCTGTTTCTATTTCAAGATCTGTTTCTATTTTGTGCATTGAGGGGGTTGTGTAAGAAATGTCACCAAAAAAAAAAAACGTGCTACATTGTATAGCACTAAAATTACAGAGTATCTATTGTAATACCTTCATTTCCTTCATGTCAGAAAACTCAACCAGTGACGCAATCGTTTTTGGCTATCAATCCCGAAGAAATTGAAGTTTGATCAACAAGCTTATTATCCGTGACACAAATTGAAGAAGATTGCAGTATTTTTCAGAGCACAGATACACAAAACCCCAAATTACTTCCTTGCAACATTGTATAGCATTTCTCCTTCCTGACACCTTAACTGCAGTTAATAAAAGAAACAAGAGAGAGAAAATCTATTACTCTCCTCAAAGACCAAAAAGAAAGGAAGAGGCAAAAGGGTTTGGAAATACTAACAACACCTGATTTAGATTGTAGGATCCACAGGCACAAGGGCCACTAGTGTCCAATTGAAATTAAATCCTGTAGGGCAGCTAAAAGGGGCGGGGTTACCATTAAGACACACCCCAAAAAGACACACCCATTCTACATTCCACAGAGAGGCATTATTCTAGATCCCGTAAAACGTTAGATTACGGAGGATATAACCTGACTGATTACACAGTTTTCCTGCTATATCATACATCCCAACTCGCTTATGTTCTCGCTCAAGTCCCAATGTTTGGGCAACGTTATCCTGCCAAGATGCTCCACTGTCCCGGCAAAGGGGGCTGTAAAATCAATGGAGGTCTCTGCTCTTGAAGCTCTCATGTGGCCACCTCGCAACGTTCTGAAGCGGAGTTCCACGAGACGGCACTTAAGGTTTTGAGCCCCGGCCACATCCCACCTAGGACACACCCCTCCCTAGTTCTAGCCACGCCCCCTATAAAGGTGCCCTGATTTGGCCACCAGAAAATTGAAGGTTTTAACTACATGCATGCTTTCTTTTTTTGTTTGAAACCACTGACGGTTCATAAATGGATCAAGCAAAATGGCAAAAAATCCATATTCAATTTTTTAGGGCAGAATTACATTTTTAACCTCGAGTCACACAAGATGGTAACAAAACTACACCTTGTAGCCAATAACCTTTGCGGGTGGTGATCCTACATTTTTTCAGCTCATTTTGTATTTTGCTGACCGTGAGATATTTTTTGACATTTTACATTATCGCTGTGCTTGAGAGTAATTAATCTTTTCTGCTTCATTGTATTATGAAAAGATTACACACTTGCTTCTTAGACCCACAATGTACCTTTTAGAAATCCTTAAGACTAATTACTTTTCTGCAATTAATGGATTTTCATCATAATTTCCACTGCAGCTTACACATTTATAAGCGTAATTAACACAATATATTAGTTATAAGAAAACGTACATCTATTATTTTAATGGGTTATATTTTCTTTTTTTTTCGCAAGAAAAACCAAAATATTCATACATGCCATGTGTCAAATATCTGGCATGATTATGAATTGGGAAAAAAATGTTGCCCAACTATAGTACAATGACAGCGTTTCACATTTATTAATATTACCCATAGAAACGAATGGATATATAAAATGATATGTGTTTTCAGTAAAGTTTTTAACATTTCTGAATATTAGCTCCAAAACACTGTTGGAAGTTAATGTTAAATTCCTCACTAAATGCAACACATATACATTCGAATATAAAGTCTCACCTCGTAAATACCTGGGAACGCTGCAGGTGTGACCCGCAGTCTCCGAGTCAAGCCCTGCTTCCCCGGGTCTCAGAATCAGTATCTGTTTCCTCAGGGCACGCCCACTCCCCACCCACTTTCCACCTACTCCCCTCCCCACTAAAGGCTGTCTAGGACAGCCCTGCTCTTGTGTACAGCTAGCCACGCCCCTTTACAAAGCCACTCCCCCAGAAGAGGGAGGCCTCTGGGTACATTCTAAAGCCATGGGAAAGGGGCCCAGAATAATATAGAAAAGCAGCCGGAAACCTTCCCTTGATGTGATTTTAGATAAAGATAAAGAAAATGGAAATCTGGTGTAGAACTATGCAACATCCTCTATAAACAAAGATAAAGAAACTAGGAAATTTATAGGCTAGGAAATGTATGGGCTAGGAAATGTATGGGCTAGGAAATGTATGGGCTAGGAAATGTATGGGCTAGGAGATTCAACATCTGTCATTCCAAAAAATAAAAAATAAAAGAACTCCCAGTGGCGCCATAAGCATGATGGGAGTTATAGTCCACAGCAGGTGTGCCTGGTTGTGGGTAAAAGTAACTACACAGAAATTGGTGTAAACTTGCTTCCAAACATATGTTTTTGGACTTAGCTTCCTTAAATATAGTTTGGTTTTTTTTATGTCTACTTTGCAGTTGCAAAAATAGATGCTGACACGGTATATATATCAGGATCTGATGATTGACAGCTAACACCTCAGTTATACACTATTCTAGGCAGCCATCCCCCCGCAGTATCCAAGCAGAGCCTCCTTCCCATGTCCACCAGGGCAGATTCAGAATTTAATAAGCGTTTTTTTTGTGTAAAGCCTTACTTTCATGGCTATTTTAAGATTTGCTTGCCAATTTAAGAGCATCGGTAAAGCTAGACTTACCGGCTCTCGGCTCCGTACGGAATTCTCCCTCTGTTCTCTTAGTTCATCTCTCTGATCAGCTGCCGAAACTCATCTCATGTTTCCAAAATGAGTTTAATAAATGGACCTTATGCTAAGTGCTCCCAACCTAGCCAGGGCTATTAGCGAATCTTACTCATACAGCACATTTTCTGTTTTTTTAGGTTGCCCAAAGCTCGGTGTGCCGGTAGAGACATATTATCCATGTAATTCTTTTTTTATAAAGTTATTATTTGTTTATTAGGCGTTTGTGGATGACGGGATTATGGCGGTACGATGGACGGAGTAATATAGCAGATTCTACAGCTGAAAACTAGACATAACAAAACAGATATGCAACGAGAAAACCTTTTCACACAATAATATGGAAATTCTCACTTAAAATTTTACCTTTACGAGTCCAAATCAGTCGCAGTGTCTGTTATCAAAGCATCGAGACACCAATTCGCGTCGGTTCCTTGGATGCTGGCAGAGGATCTACACGAGATTTTTCTGCGTCTCAGATGGGGGCAATAACAGTGTTACCTGCAAATCAAGGGAATATTCGTTGGAATGAGAGAGATAATACTTAGAATGTAAAAATAGGTGTCTGCCCTAAGGGTAGTTTTGTATTCTCCAGGATTAATCATCCTTGCGTGACTGTTCCTCGTAGAAGTTGCTAAGACACATGACAGGGAGAGGACATCATTATACCATTTTTTGGAGGTCACCTTAACTTGCCTAAATATATCAAGCAATTAAAAAAAAACTCCCTAAATATTAATACATTTTTTTTTACTAAGGCAGGTTTTTGTTATATTAGGTTAAAAATTATTTTATTTTTTTTTGTTTTTTTTTCCTCTAGCCAACTTAATATATACAAAGAGCGATTATGACCTACAGCAGGGAGTGGGTATTTGTAATTGTGGCAAAGGGGCCACACTGCGGCTCTATACATTGGGGCCACACGTTTCTCGAAATGTTACTTTGGGTTAAGTGACTTGCAGTTGTGGTCATACTTTGGAACCTCCTAGGACAGGGGTGTCCAACCTGCGGCCCTCCAGCTGCTGCAGGACTACATCTCCCATACTCCTCAGCCAGTCCCTTAGCTGAAAGAGCATTATGGGAGATGTAGTCCTGCAGCAGCTGGAGGGCCGCAAGTTGGACACCCTTGTCCTAGGATGACCTCACCTGAAGCTCTCTCCTTCAGCTTCATACAGGTGCTGAAACGGGTCAGAGTTTGGTCAAGTTGCATGGATAGCTGCTATTGTGGGAGTGGATGAGGCCAGATTCCACCTGGAGAATAAAAAACTGCCGGAGCGATGAAAAAACAGATTTGGGTCCCATAGAGAGACTGATCCATCTAAAGAGGGACACTTAGGTGGTATGTCCAGCTATATTTAAAGATGCCACAGACTATCTTGTAGGACACAAGCAAATGGGGAGTCGGTGATACTTGTTTAAATTGGTTGCCACCTCTTTAATCCCCCTCTGATAAGATATCTTTTGAAGATATTTTCTCAGCTTTTAACAAAAACCATTATTTTTTTCAGCGCATCCATATTTTGTCTAGGTGAGGAGGTGTGTGTGTGTATGCAGGCGATTGTTCGTAGCTATAAAGCATGGTACAGTGATATACGGGAAATACCGTAGAGTTCGGGAAGATAATAATATTTCTTTTGCCAGCACAAAAAAAAATTGTTAAGAAATAATACTTCACTAGAAAGGTCATTTTTCTAATTTTCAGAAATAAGTGCTTTTTTATTAGTGCAGGGCTGGCTCGCCTCTGTCTATTTGATCCTATATATACAACTCATTGAGTAACAAGTAGCAAAACACTTGACCTCTGGACTGAAGATTGGTCAAATAAAAGAGAAGAAACACATCGACACCAGACTGGATTTTTATGGCTGCAACATTTTCCTAAACACTGTGACATCTTTAGTGTTGATGAAAAATATCAATACATTGTAACATTGTATACATGAATAGCCAGTTAAACAATTTCTCAATCCGCATACAACTTTTTGACGTAAGACTTTGACCATTCTCTTCGTCACTCTAGCACAGTCCCACCAAATGCCACCGGCTGCACCAAAAACACAATGGTTGGGGAACACCTTTCATTCCCTATGGATAGCCCCCCATAGTATTTACCAGCCAATAATATCAGGGTTCGATCTCGGCTGCCCCTACCCCAGACATGCTAACCTGGTCTCAGCCTGACATTTCCAAGACAGAGGCCAACTGCCCCACCAGCAAATAAAATCCACCCCCTGTGACTCTTACGCCATCAGGGTGGGGATATTTACCTGCTGCCAAAATAAAGGAGGGAGTGACACTTGACAATTAGGGCCTTTTAAAGGCTCTCCAACACTCTGACCCTTAGGTTCTTGCCCACCACCACATATTACCCTTCCTCTTCCACCATTTCACGTCCTCATGTGAAGTCATGACTCTCTTCTACTTAGTTGTTTCAGGGGTTCCCTATAATTAATGCCATAGAAGACGATATACATATCCATTGGCTGGCTTCCAATATTTAGAGTATATTTTGAGGGTCAAAAAAAATTCAGGCACAGGTAGCAGTACTTTATTGCTTTACCAAAATCCCAGTTGGTAGAGGTTTGTTAGGAGTAAATTATTGATAGGATCTAAAGGGCAACTACCATAAAAATACATTAACTCCCAAATGTACTAAGATTTATAGTCTACTGGATTCATCTGGGTGATCTTCCGTTGGTTTGGTTTTGGGATGTTATAGATGGTTATTATTTCTGTACAGATCTATTCTTCTAAAGGTGGTTTTATATAAATCAGCCCATATTTCATGTCAGTGGATAGTGGTTAAGCTTAGCGCATAAATATTATGAATAGTTTCCATTTAATGCAAAGTCCCGTTTATAGAATACATTACTTGGTAAGATATCTTTTGAGTACTAGGCAAGACAATACCACCCATCTCTGTAAGGCATGTATAATTTATACAACATACCGTGGGTCCGTTCAGCTTCATGTTTTATGCATGTCGCCTTTTGTAATGTGGAAGCAGTAAAAAAAATAATAGAGCTTTAAATTAAAGGCACTGTTACATTAAACAAAACGTTATTTGAACTCTCTCATGTATTAAAGGGTCGCTTAAACCATCATACGTCCTTTAATGGACATGACAGCTGAGGGGTCCCTTTACATGCGAGTCCTTCCAAGTGCATCCCCCCCCCATCTATTCGCCACACAGGAGATGTGTCCAGGCAAACACATCTCCTACCAATTGGTAGATCGGACCTTGGGGTGTCTAGCAAGGCACGCAACCTAAGCACAGAAAGTGCTCCCATTGATTTCAGTTGGAACTTATTCCAGCCATTTGTTTTTTTTACAAGACTGGGATAGAAAAACCCTCCAGAGATCAATATCCCCCCCTTAGAGTTCTCGCCCAACTGCTCCCTATGTCAAGTGGTGGGGTTGAGTGGTCATGTAGAGGGCTATAGGAAATGGGGTGGGAATGGGTAAAGCCAGGGTGCCAAGTGGGCAGAAACAAATAACATTCTCCTTCATGGACCTTCTCTACAATCAGCCGTGATTGTATTCTGAACCCAGAGAAGAATTTGCTGAAAATGTGAAGGACTTCATGGGCAGATGCTGGAGGGTAGATATTTAGGGTTGGGTTTTATTGCACTTATCTCTTTACCAAGTCACTGATTTCAGCTACAAATGACTGAAAAACAGCGGACAAATCAACAAACTTCAAATTCAACACACCTGATATTTTTATGCTCATGTACCTAATACACCGTTCTTCTGGTAATCGCTCCATTTAAGACAAAGAATAAATGAACTGGGATTTTAGATTAGCAAAACCAGCACTAAATTCAGTGCGGAACATTAATACTTTTCTCGTCAATCCTCTCTTTAAATGTCTCCAGGGCCGTCTACTTTACATTCAGAACTTGGTGCCTTTTTTTTTGGTGTAAAAATTAAAAAAGTGCGGGGGTATAAAGGACGCTCAGCGTGTACGCTACATCAATGTTCTTAAAACTAGCTGAAAAAAATAACTCAAACGGGTTTATTTGAGGACATCAGATCAAATTCATTGATGACGTCTTCTGTAGAATAATTTGCCTCTTAGTTCCTGCAATAAATCTGACCATGGAAAAACCAATTATTATCCTATCTCCTCATGTTACGCGAGCGTCTCGTTTGATGCGGAAGACCTGCAATTTAATTGCTTGATTTAGATTTTGTTGGCAAAAAAAGAAGGCTGAAACATTACTTTTAATTAATTCATTTATATCTGAAACGCCAAATATTGCAAAAGCCCCAAAAAAACATTTATTTGCCTATTAATGTTGAGTATATATTACCAGATTAATTGACGTTCTTAAATATGCTTATGAGCTGATCGATGCTGTTTTTATGAATTCAGTTTTATCTTGGACCCCTGCTCAGCTGTCTCTAATAAGTATCAGTCAGCTCAAGAATTAAAATGGGAACCATGGCTCTAAAAAGGTTGCTGTTGGCCGCTACTATTTCTTGAGGATATTTTAAATTGAATTTTTTTTTTAAAAAAAGTTATTTTTATTAAGGTTTTGGACATGGTATCAATAGCATACCTAGGAACTACCCAGGGTAGGCTACTAAAAGCTCTTCCTCTTTTGTAAGGGGTGGAGCTAGGTATGTGAGAGGTGTGGCTAGCTGTGCAAGGGGCAAGGCTAGCCACACATAAGGGTGGGGCTAGCCCCAGAATGCCTTGAATTAGTGGGGAGTAAGAGAATAGTGGGTGTGACCAAACGCCTCTCCTCAGTGGAATCTGACCCAGAGACTCCAGGTCACTCCTCGGGGGTTCCCAGGTACGGTAAATAGCCATCTACAAATAAAAGTCTCAATAGGATCCTTCAGGAGAAGGTAATACGTAGCAAACAGAACATCAAGAAACTGGCCTATATCAAACTAGCCAATGCAAGAACTCCTTGAGAAAAGGAACAAAGTAAAAAAAATTTCTAAATGAACTTTTTGGGTTGTGTATCAAATGAAAAACAAAAATAAGACATCAGCAGAATGTAATACCAACCTCATTCCATGTTACCCTATTTAGGGGTGAAGAGAGAGAAGGAAGAAAGAGTACTACCTATTGTTGCTGATATTATGACACTACATCACAACTGCCCCTTTTCTTTTAAGTAGTTTTTTTTTATAAGAATCTACTGGTTTTACTGGTTGTACAAATGTATCTTTATAGCTTAATAAAAGAAGAGTTCATATCATTTTCTTGTTTCAATAATTTTCCATTTTTTGTGTTTCAAGAAATAAAGGTTTTAGACTTTGGAACATACAGCACATGACCAAAGGATTACATTCATGTTTTATTCTGGGTCAATTTAGCTTGAAGCAGTTGTTTTTCATTTACTCAAATATTAGAAGTCCCATCAGCACAGACCTTAGTTTTACAGCATGGTGGACCGGTCATCGGAGATCAGAGGACCTCCTGAGATGGTCCATGATCCCCAATGCCCACCAAAGCGTAACAGTGGGGCAGATCCTGAAACAGTGTCTGGAAAATGGGACTCTCCCATGAAAAACAAGACTATTGGAAGGTATTATACACACACACACACACACTAACACACTAACACAAATGGATGAAGCAAAACAACAGGATACATTCATTATAAATTCTGTCTTAATTTTGTGGTTCATTCTATGTTCAGTATACTGTATGAAGGCATTTAAAAAACATCCATGAAATTATAGCGATTTCACCAAAAGCAATACATTTGGTTATTAATATGTAATTCTCTTATTATTATGTTGTTTTTATTAAAATCATTTTATAATGTGCATATAATTCACAGGCGCATGACAGATGTATTTTGGAAAAGCATTAAACAAACAGATATATTCCGGAATTTACAATATTATTTTCGGATTATGGAGTGAGTTTAATAAAAAGGCTGATACACAGGATGTTGTTATTCTTGTTTCCAGATGCCTTTCCAGTGTAATGTCATATCTGCTTTACAAATAAACTACTCTTTGTGTGCCAGATTACATTTTTTAACACAAAACCATACGACACCTAAACCTTATCTAAACATACCTTGCAAAATTTAACATTTTGGGAGTTTTAACAAAAGTGTGGGATCTTAGAGGTCATGGAACAAAGCTTTGACGTGATTATTTTAATGCATGTGTCAATGAACGTTAAGTAAAGATAATTGGTATCAAAGACCTTCAAGATTTGCAGATGTGGAAGTTGAAAGAGCCAACGCAGGCTCAAGATCGACACCCGCTTGGCTCAGCTTGCGAGATGGAGAAGAGGGACAGGCGAGGGAATCACATTCATGCTAATACTTTTACCAATGGACCAGCGATTCCAAAGAGTTATTCCAGCTACAGCCCGAAATAATGTCCTGACTTTAACCCAAGAAAAAAATGAGCCTTTAGTCAAAGTTGATACCTTTTATTGGGCCATCAAAAAGAAAAAGACATAAAGTTACAAGAACTTTTGGGACCTCAGAGGTCTATTCTTCTTTCCTTATAGGGAATACAACGACATTTCTAGCTGTAACATAATTGCAAAAGGATTTCTCAATGGATCAATTAGCCTTTTAAACTTAAACTTGGATAGGCAAACACAACGTGCCAGTGGAACACAGGAGTGATGGGAGTGATAAAGGGCCTCTGTACACCTATGATGACTTTCCATTAAAAATCAGCCGTTTCTAGCTATAATAGTCATCTACAACATTAACAACGCCTGCGCCGTATTTCCGATCCATTTCAAGTTATTTTAATGGACAAAATGTGCCCCCCCTCCAAACAACAACATGTCCCAGTGACCCCAAACTTTTGATCGGTAGTATATATATGCACATACCTGGGAACTTCTGCGGGACGCGCCCAGGACTGCCCGCTGACGTCGGTGGGAAATCCCGCTGATGTCATGGGCTTTCCGCTGATGTCAGAAGGTGTTCTACTGACATCACGAGAAACACCACCATTTACAGGGGAGGGCCTGTCAAGACCACGCTCCCGTCAACTGGAAGTGGTGCTTCTCCAGCATCTGTTGCCACCCTCTAAATAAGAGGTCCAGCCGAGTTTGTAAAACCACCTCATAGGTTTCCATTTTTTCACGCACAAGATTACTTATACCCGAGGTGCAGACTGGACTAATGGGAGTTGTAGTCCACCTACAGATTTTCCATCTAAAACACGCAACGACAATTTGCTGAAACGTATTTCACTTGTCTTCTAACGTCTGGGATAATGCCAACGCTCCTGACACAGAAATACGGAGGGCCGCTGGACGTTTTTCTACTAAAGATTTCCACATCTCCATGCACCATCATTTCATTTACAAAGAAACCTGTCGTTTCTTTTATGAAGAGCTATTGAAATCTCATTGAAGTGTGCACTTCAAGATCGAAATCCACAAGATCTTAAAAGCTTTGAGCGCTATAATTTTGTCCACTGAAAAATCAAGGACCCACGCGGCTTTCTCAACATTTTACCTACTGTGTCAATATTACTTTAGACATTATAATATATGTTATATATATTATATTATAATATATTATATTTATATATATTATTTTATAATATATATATTATTTTATATATATATATTTTTTTTAATTATTTTTTTTTTAATGCAGGGTTTGGCCCTTCCAAATGTCAGGCTAATGGTATATGTGCTCTGCAAAAAGTCCTAAACAAACCTTGCAAAATGTGACATTTTTGGGGGGGGGGGTTACCAAAACTTTTATATTTTACTTTGGATTTTTTTTAAGTAGTTTTAAAAACAATTTCCATTGAAAAAATATTTATAGCACAATGTAGAGACTGACATCAGCTCTGTCATGTTTACCCCTTCTTCAGTAATAGCCGCATGCATGACTAGATATTGTAATGGCCACAGTGTTTGTTTCAAGCAAATTGAACATTTTGAAAGCAGACCTGTCATCAACAGATGACTGCTCAGCTTTCCAGAGGAGAGAAAATGTGTTCTCCGTGCGGGTCCTTTGATTAGGCCATGCCGTTTCTTAAAGGGACCCTCCAGACCCTCCATGTATTTTGCAAGGAAACAGCAGGATATGTAGGCTGGCATGGAAATGGTTATTAGAATTTAACTTTTATGTCCGCTTGATTCGGATCTAGATCCCGATGCCTAATTTCATTGTTTTGGTTAAAGAGAAGGGGGTTGGTCCTCTTTACAAGAGTTTAGAGGAATTTTAATATTATCTAATAACCGGTAGGGAAATGTTGTTGATTACCCGGTAAAACTTACGCCAGGAGCCGAGTACTGAAGCTGGAAGTAATCTTGGTGGTTATTTTATGGATGTGGGTTGACCCACACAAATAAACTATAGGTTGTGCCATAGCAGCAGGTTTCGACTAGCCATCTGGCACGCTGGGCAAATGCTGTCCGACAGCGCCACTCACTCACACTCACTGCAGTGGATATGCCCAACCACCATAACCTGGGAACTTGTGGGCTTGGGCTACCCGGAGCCTACCCTTGTGGGACGCGGCCAGGTCTGCCCACTGACGTCAGTAGGCGGTCCCCCTGATGCTGGTGTGCAGTCCCGCTGATATTAGGGGCTTTCCCGCTGATGTCAGTGGGTGGTCCCAATGCAGTCAGTGAGCGTTCCCGCCGAGGTCAATGGATGTTAAAGGGGAAATGGCCGGGGAGTGCGGCGTGTCAGGACCCGGTGGATTCGGCTGTTGACCAGGAGAACCGGAGGAGTGCTTCTCCTAGAGTTCTCTGGGGCCAAACCTGTAGAATTCCCAGGTATGCCGGCCACGCACCATGTAACACTCTAAATGTAACACGCAGAGGAGGATTACCCATTCCCATTGGTCTGTAGCTGTGAAATCACACATTATGTTGGAAGTGAAGTTGTGTGCTGCGCTGTGATGTCATGGGACATAGCCTCTAAAGAAAATGTAATATACACTATTGACATGGATGAAACGTGTCTGATTATTACATAGCCCAAATCACATCACTGTCCCATACAAGAACATTATCAGACAATATGCAATATCATTGCCACTGGTACATGGTCGGAATGTCATGCTAAGTAACAATAATACACTGAAAAACACAATCTATAGAGAAAAAAATCAGATATTTAATGGATGGTCCTCTTTTAACATGTCTGCAGCTACTCTAAAGACGAATAAAGCATATTAAGCAAAGGTTGCAGGGTACATGCTCTTTAGCACAATTAGCATTTGGTTGCCCGATTTAACTCTGTAATTTTCAGGGCAGGGTAAAGATAGAATCATTCTCCCGGGAGACGTTTCAGGATTTTTTTTTTTTTATATAAATGGGACATTTTGTTTTTCCGAAGCAGCTTGTTACAGCGTTATTAATGGTCACAGCGAGTCTTGACCATTGTTTCCTCTACTACGAGGTCAGCAAATATTTCTTTTTAATGAGCTCTTCCTACAATACTGGCAAACGTTCCACTTTAACAAGCACGCCACCTTCCTCGCTGCCGCCACCAATGAGCTCCTACCCACCCCTGTTATATGTTGGTTTATCTTGTGTATACATCTAAGGAGGAGGCCAGACGATTTCCAACCCAGTAGACAATCAAACATAGAATATTATTGTCATACATGTACGACTACCGAGTGCAAATTAAGCTACAGTAGATCTACATGATCAATGTTCTTCTATTGTCCCACGCCATAACAAGGGTGTTTGGAAGTCTACCATATAATATAGGCCACAATATGGACCATTATTCCAAATTTATATGATCCTAAGACATGGGTCATATGGCCCCTTTAACAACTTACTCCCTTTGTAATTCAACAGTGTTAAGGAGAAGCTAGAGCTCCAGGGAGCAGCACCCCCCCCATAACTTTTTTTGCTCCAGTCTTGGATGCCTAACGCAATGGTAGTGCTTTCTGTACATGCGCTGGGAAGTCTGGTTAGACACCCTTGAAATCATGTAGACGAACTCTCGGCTATTATATGCGGTAAAAATACACAGGATGGCTGGAGTGTCCATTTAATATTGGGTGTTACTGACACCTAGCCTGATATTCTGTCCTGCTATGTGGTGCACACTGAGGATGGAGATGGCTGCTGTTTGCCTACAACCACTAGTGGCTCCTCTTCCACATCCATGTTCAAAATCTGGTCTAGCCTTTCATGTTCTGCCTCTCCAGCGCTCTCCTGAATTGGCTCTATAAAGGGCCAGACACGCATTAGCAACCAGCGCCGGGCAAATTCCAAAAGCCAGCTGGGCATGTATCCTACAAAAGGACTTCTGATACCTATCTGACTCCTGACTCCTAACGCTACCATCCAAATGCCACAAAAAACATGTTCAGCCTGTAATGTCATCAAACCGCAGGTACTTGAGCTTTAAGACAACGTAAATAGTCTGTGGTTTTAATCATAATACTAGTAGATTGTAGCAAATGCCCGGTGGGACACTGGCCATCGGTGCCCCATACTAACACTTTAGTCGCCGACTAGATATGTGAGCATAAAGACGTTATGTGTGGCCGCGCACATCCAGGTGCTGGTGGAGCTTCCACCATTGGGCGGACGCTGGCCTTGAAGCGCAAGGGTCGCTTCATCATCCCCAGTCCGGCCCTGAGAAGGTGACCTTCATTTGATAGCTCGAGGGACATCGTTAAGATCGTAGCATTACATGGTGGCAGAAGTAGTTAAAGATCTACTTAGCACAGGCGATGGTGCTTTTATTCCGCAATGATGTACATAACAGATAACAAACAGCCAGCACGATGGGATAACAATATGATAATAAACACATTATTCAAAATAATACAGAAATGCAGGGGAGCCAATTAAAGTTTTTACAAAATTCATGAGTCAACCAAAAACATATAATTCATAGAAAGTGTTGTGTCAAATACCCTAGGTGCATGAATATTACAGAGTTAGGGTTTATTGGCACAATTTATTTGGTGTTTGATTTCACACTCCGATATCCAGAAGGGATGCAAGAATTAAAACGTTTTTAAATTATGCGGGTTTGAAGATCTCTTTAAAAATCGGAAACTTGGCAAAAAATGATTATTTCCGTACGCGGCGGCTTGTTATACGGTAATTAATGATCACTTCGAGCCCTGATCATTGTCCTCCAACATTACTCGGGAATATTTCTCTTTAATGAGCTCTAACTTGCCCACACCTCCCCCACCTAGACTCATTCATACCCCCTCTTATATATTTGTGTATCTTGCATATACATCTCGGTTGGGGGGCGGCTGCGGTTCCAGCATGCAATTGATGCAGGTAGAATGGAAGCCCGTAATAAATGTACGTCTATTGTGCAAGACGCCTGTGAAACGGTGATTACAGAGAAAGTGGGGGGAGAGGCAGGGAGTGGACCCCGGGGAGAAGCGAACTCTCCGGTGAGGAGTTCTCATAAGGAACCTGCTGACTCCACAAGAAAGCCTCGCAAAATGATGACAATAGCACCGTTTTTTTTTGAGAAATGCATGGAGCGGCTTGATTTACAGAGCATGAAAAATAATAAAAGATCTGTACAATGCTGATAAGTTGTTGGTAAGAAATTAAGCCTTCTTGTTAACAGAGTAGAGCAAGCATCCCGGCGGGGAAGACAGATCTGTTAGTCGTCTTGCTGCTGACTATAACTCCCAGTATGCAGAGTCGGCATACCTACATTTCTTTACTACAACTGCCTTATCGTATTTAGTGTATTTTGGATACATGTGATCTAATAAGCTACTATTATATCTCAGGAAAACAGAAATGTGTGGCAAAAGGTGGCAGAACTAGCATATCGGCGTTCGGTTCATACAAACGCTGGTTGACCCAATTAACAACAATCAACAATCGGTAGCAAAGACGAGATAACTTAAGAATAATGACACAGGAAGTCATAATGGTTGGCACACCAGGCAGATCGGAGTGTGCACTCATGTCATAAGGCGGCTGCTGGCCTTAAAGTGCCAGGATGCTTCATAATCCCTGAGTATATAAGACTGTAATATGTAGGATCCGGGGAAAGTGACAGATCTACTTTACACTCGAGTACTACCGCTCTAGCAGGCATTCTGTAATGGGGTGATGCTTTGATGTGCAGAATTAGTATAAATAATGCTGTTATGTCTGTAATAAATGTAATAGTTTACGATAAAGCCTTTGAACAGAAAATAATAAATCAATAGGTCTTTCCTATGGCCGATGTGCAAAATCTGTACAATAAATTGTTTCCATATTTTATTACTTTATATAATTTTTTGTGCGGTGATTTGAGGTTGACAGTATACTCTTTGGGCCAGTAAATTATGTGTATAAATAGAAAAGATCCAAATGTGTTTAAGATGGAATATTTATGCTGGAGCGCCTAGACTGAGAAACAGGACTTTAAGAAAGTGAGCCATTTCTCTTTCCCTGGGGCTATTTACAAAGACAGATACATTCGTATTTCATAGACTCAAAAGCCATTTTTGAAGTGAAAAACAGAAACAGAGCTGCTGGAAGGAAAAATATTATTAAAAAGCACGTCTAATTATACTGTGACCTTTCTATAAATCCCTTTACTAGATTATTTTTAACCCATATACCCATACCTCGGTATGACCCGGAGTCTCCAGGTGAAATGCTACTTCTATGTGGTGAGAATCTCCTTGCTCTGCCGCGGTGAGCGCTGCTTCACTGCTGAGCGCCGGAAATGATGTCATATTCCGGAGCTCAGCATTACAAGCTGGCACCAAGACTAAGCTAGAGGGCTCGCAGAGGAGAGAGAGAGGGGCGCCGAGCGGGTACTGAAAACTTGATAAGCGAAAACCACTCAACGCCCCTCTCTCTCCTCCGTTAAAAAAAAAAATGGCAAAGTGCCGCCTCTTCAAAAGTGCCGCCTGGAGCAATTGCCTCACTCTGCTCCATGGCAGGGCTGGCCCTGGTCGCACCAGCTAACTATCAGGGATAGGTGAAGTGTCCGTACAAGGACACCAGTGCCCATGTCAAGGTTTGTGAAGGTCCATAGAACATCATTAAATTGTCCACCACAGACCCCAGTAAATGTCCACCATGAGCAATATTGCTTCCTAACCCTGAGCAGGATTACTAATTATCAGCATCCCCAGCAGCCCAGCATTCACAGTCCTCAAATAGAGCACTAAGCATGCAATGTAACAGCAAAGTCCCTCAATGCCACACTACTGTCCATATACCACTGCTTCCTACATATTATGGATGGGTCTATGCGTGTCACCATATGCTCTGAGGCCCACAAATAGAAACTGTGCCTGTACCATGCATGGTATAAGGTTGCCTGCTTCAAGGACCAACTTCTTCACAGAATCAGTGTTCCTTCTATTGTGATCGGATCGGCCGTAAAGCCATTAAAATGATTGAACCTTCCTGTTTGTAAATGTATGATCTGCAGCCCACTCCAATGATTCAATTATAAAGAGTCTTCTTTAAACCCTTTTCCAAATTTAACAGCCTATCTTTTTTTTTTTAACACTGACCAATTACGTGGCCAATTGGCAATATGGATCTCTGCTAGCAAATCCCTAATCTTATAGGAAAAGAATGCTATACAATACAGCCAATACAGAATTTGAGACTGATGACATGCGCTACAAGTAAAAATAAGTGACCCAGCCATGACGCCATGAGCCAAACCTGAACAATGGCCGCCTATTGGGACAAGAAAAGCCAGACACGCTCTTCAGATATACTGGGTCCTCACATCCGACTAGGACCCATAGTTGATGAGCAGATAGGAGCCGTGTATTGGACCAGCTCAAGCCACAGACAAACATTAATTTCAGCAGATATATTGGGGTGTAAATAGTTTCTCCAAATTAGGTGGACTCTGAAGCTGAGGCTAAATAAACACTCAAAGTCCAAGAAAGAAGAACCCACATTATGATGGGAATGAGTAATTGTGGATCCCCAATCCTTTTTAACATCTAACTAGCAAAAACAATCTAGAATGCATGTTCATGAGATCATCGTTGGTAGGAAGAAGGATATCCCTTTTATAAAGGGTAAACACACCATGACTCCTCTGTCAAAAGGCAATATTATTTCACCGTGTCGATGATTTGCATAATGTGACTCTCCGCGGCGCACAGAAACACAACATGATAGAATTTGAATTATCCTCAAGTATGAAAGAGATTAACAAGGAGAAAACCGAGTGAAAACGCACGCAAAGCAATTTAAAAGATTTTTCATGAATTTTTGGTGTGTTTTAATTATGGATGGGTGGTTAACCCTTTGAGTGCGAGAGGGAATAACTCTTGCCAACCAGGAAACGCAATGCACTGTGTATCTTTTTTTTTTTTTAATGAAATTTGCACCTGATCTCTTATTACCATTTCTAGTAATACACGTAGATCAAAGTGTCGCTCTTTCCGCCCCGATCAGCCCCTTTTCCAGGAGCTCAGAATGTTTGCTGGGTATGAGTGAATCACGGTGTTCTACGGCCCTAAAAGTCAAAATAATGTGTGCAGAAACCAGCAGAAAATGGTTAAAAAATTAAATTTTGTAAAGCAAAAAGATTCTTATTCTAACTTTCCTGGATAAATCAATAGCTGCCAATAGGCCAGATAACACTTCTTGATGAAGCCCACCTCCCAGCTGTAGGAGATGTGTCCGGCCGAACACTTCTCTCTGTGCATGATATACTTACCGCGGCTCTAGCACTTCAAGCAGCCACGTAGCAGGTCCCAGCAGCAGGGCTGCAGTTACTTTAATATGCCCTTTTTTTGGCTTGGGCTGTCAGTGACATTAAACTGTCTATAACACATTATTTAAACCTCTGGTGGAACTTCCTCTATGAACAAAGGATTGTTGACACATGAAATGAATGCTGCGTCACCCCATGGAAACTCCATTATATCCTATAGTGACCCAAAAAGCAAGGCATCCGCTGCAGCGGTTTTGAGAATGTATAACCTATGTTCTACCACCGCCCCCGTGGGCCGTAGTTACATTGTAAATGACCAAACATAACCACAGAAATCTGCTCAAAATTCAAACATTCCCCACTGTGCGAGACAAAGAAGTCAGTGCCTGTGCAAATTTCCATGAAAGCGATATAAATAATGTTATTTCTGTGGCCGCGAGGACTTGCACGATATTCTCCGCTTGCAAATAAACTGTTAATGTTGGTTCTCGACTTTAGATTTTGAAAGTTGTGTTGTCTCTTTTTCCTGTACACTTAAGAAACCTAAGTAGCCGTGCTTACAGTTTTTAACCCCTTAATGACAAAGCCCGTACATGTACGGGCTCAAAATGCATTGTTTTCAATGGGTTTAGGGACCGCCCATTGTCCTTAAGGGGTTAATAAGCAGTATATATACAGAGCACACAGGGGCAGATAAATGGCAGGTGGGGTCCTAGGGCAACACTGCCACAAGAGCCCATATATATATATATATATATATATATTTATTCATTCATTCATTCATTCATTCATTCATTCATTCCACAAGGGGACTTCCCAGGGCAATATGCATGGGGCCCCACTGGTCTGTTACCCCGCTGCCTACTTGTACCAGTTGTGAAGCCAGGAGGAAAGCGACCAGCTGTTAGGAGAAAGAGGTTTATTCACACTTATCTGCAAAGTAAGCGTGAACTACAGAGTGGCAAAATCTGTGAGTACTTGATTCATAAAGGCAAAAAGTAGCGTAATAATAAAAATAAAAAATAATTATAATGAAATGACAAATTAAATAAACTCATGCACATTCATTAAAAATGCACATAAATAAAACATGTTCCGTCCTCGTACAATGCGACAGAGAAGCATGCAGTGCTGCGGGACTGCCAAGTGAGGGAATGTAAGCAGGTCTTGGTGGAGACAGACAGAGCTTTTCTCGTTGAACATAATTGCATTAGCATATCAAAGCAGTGAGGCAAAAATCCAAGAGATAGCAACACTCAGAGGTCTAACCCCTTCATTGCCTGGGGTTACGGACACAGAAAGAGTGGATAGAACCCACGGGCACCGCTGAATGCTTGTCTTGGGAGATCTTCCCTGTCTTTGAAATCTTCTATATCATTAGATGGGGAGGAGGTCCCTAAAATAAGAGCTGCCATTCAAATTTCCACGGCTCCTCGAATGCTTTGATCTCTAAAGAGAAGACCATACTCAGTAAAATGAAGTAACAGAGGAGTCGAGGATGAATTAGTATAGATAATAATTAGCGCAAATTCACAACGGACCTAATTGCAAAGAGTTGGATTCCCATGCATTTTTTATGTGAACATTGGTTGAAACGATCAACCTGCACAGGTAGGAATGAAATAACTTGTCTGGAAGGATGTTTTCAGAGTTTTAGATACATTTTATGGTGTTTAGAAAACATTACAAAGTAACATTTGAAATATAGTGTACCTTAAAATGAGGACAAGTGGGCAACATCATGTGCATCAAACATGTTGGTGGCCCTTGTCTCCTGTGCATATCATAGAATGTCACTGGGTAATATTATTTTGGTTCCAAAGAATGCACATTGGCATATTTTGACACTCTTGGCCAATGTTCTTGTACAGAAAGAGATCAATTAATTCCAAATGTCATTGAATTCATTAAAGGTGAGAGTTGGTACTGTGTTAGCCATTGAAACACAGTAGACAAGTAGCATCAAGTTGATACCTTTGGGCTAACTAAGTAGATTTAGAGGGCATTGGAGGCCACTCAAGTTTCTTTCTCAGGCAATTCCTCTGATGATCTACAGAAGAAAGAATCTGCTAAGGTTTATTTGCTTAATATGCTTGAGAGCACATTAAAGGTTTGTTTAAGTGGAACAGCACCTTTAACTAAATGCTGTATTAGTAAAAACTAGGCAAAGGAAAGTCTGTGCAGGACAAAAGGTCTCCATTTGGAACGCGCTATTAGATGCAAACCTTTACAGAATGGAATACATTTGATAATCCCAACGATGAACACAAAGCATATCGACCCTGATATATGATGGCTGACACTGAATGATTGCTACATTGTATGTTACAGTACGTGGAAATAAATGAATACGTTTGTCTGCAACACAGATCATAGCATGGGAATCCCTGTTCTACAAAGATGTAAAAAAAAAAAAAAAACACCAGTTTCCAAGCAGGGCACCCAGTTATACTTTTTACATGGGCTGACCCAGGGAGTCTTCAAATATGAACACTTTCAGGATCCATCACAATGAGTTGATCGATGGACTCTCTAATGATGGCAAACAAATGGTTCTACTAACAGCCCTTTAAAAAACCCTTACAAAAAGTCACCCTGAGACATCACAGGCATGGATATAATCATTTGTGGGAACTCTCCGGGTTTTTACCTGGAGACTTTGTATGAGGCCATGCCCTATCCCTACCCACATTCTACCCACTAAGTTTGTCCCTTCTCCCCTACCAGTTCCATCCCATTACAGTGGCTAGCCTTGCCCCTACACAAAAACCATGCCCCTGGGTACTTATATTTCATGGGTCA